>NC_016089.4:23238512-23467510 GCF_000004515.6 Glycine max
GCACTCCAAGACCTGTTGGCATTCTTCGGGTACACTAGGTGTCTTGTGGGCACGATCCCTGCAAACAATAGATGACATCAGAAATCAGTTGGGGGAGGTGCATACTTACCTATGTCATGATGGCATGAGCTTGCTGGGGGGACGAGCGCCCTGTAGGGCCGACAGAGGCCCGTAACCAGAGCTGAAAACCCCAGGGCCCTGTTGGACTTCTTCAGGTCCACTGGGTGTCTTTGTGGGTGCGATCCCTGCAAACAATAGATGGTGTCAGAAATCAGTTGAACCATATGCATACTTACCCATGTCGGGACGACACAAACCAACTTATACTTTTGTAGGGGAAGATTGGCATTGCGGTCGCTGGGCAAAATGTTGCTAAGTAGCAATGTCATCTATATCTGTGTAAGAGTGGTCATGTTGGTGCGCATGATCCGCACTCGTCTCTTTGCAGCGGCACGGGTGAAATCTTGCCCCGGTATGCATAGTAGCTATGTAATAGCCTCCCTCTCTGGTTGTGCTCGCACAGTTGGCCCTCCTCCAATATCAAGGGGTGGCCCAGGAACCGTTAAAAGGAAACTACTGGCCCCTTAACCGGGAGTGCAAGTCTCGGTTAAGCATATAAGGGCAGAGGACCTTAAATTCTCTTAAGGTGTGCATGTGGAGCACACTGAAAATGAGGACACGTAGCCCTCTAAAGGTGAGGGCGTGCAGCCCTCTCAAGGTGAGGATGTGTAGTCCTCTGGAGGTGAGGGCGTGCAGCCCTCTGATGGCGAGGACTTGTAGTCCTCTCAAGGTGAAGGCGTGCAACCCTCTGTTGGCGAGGACGTGTAGTCCTCTAAAGGTGAGGGCGTGTAGCCCTACGAAGGTGAGGACATGCAGTCCTCTGATGGCGAGGGCGTGTAGCCCTCTGAAGGTGAGGACGTGTAGTCCTCTAAAGGTGAGGGTAACTAGTACCCAAGGCGAGGGCGTGTAGCCCTCTGAAGGTGAGGACGTGTAGTCCTCTGAAGGTGAGGGTAACTAGTACCCAAGGCGAGGGCGTGTAGCCCTCTCAAGGCGAGGACGTGTAGTCCTCTCAAGGTGAGGACGTGCAGTCTTCTGAAGGGGAGGTCGTGTAGTCCTCTAAAGGCGATAGGTACAAGTACCCAAGGGTCCACCCTTATAAGAAAGCAAGAGATCGACTCATCGAGAGGGCCGGTCATCCCAAATCCACAAGATTTGGACATTAGATGTAGGAAATCTATGCAGTTAACATAATTTTTAGGGATGCAGATGCATGCAACCTTTGTCGTGAAATTTGGTAAATGTGGACTTCATATGAAACAATGCAATGTAATGGAAAGTTGTACAATGTTCATGACATTCTTTCCCTATTTTGTGATTTTGATTTTTATTTGATTTTTTTGGGAAACACAGATTGATTGTCCTTTTGAAAGAGGAAATAGTCCATGCAACCTTATCCTATCTTTTGCAAATCTCTCCGGGAACTCCCTCAAAGTGTGTGTTCTATTTGATTTAGTCACTTGACCATTTTGGAGTGACGGCAATGGATTCGTTTGATGTTTAATCAATCCATTGAAATCCTAGGGTTTGTTCCGCCCCCCCCCCCCCCCTTTTTTTGTTTAAAAACATCGACGGGGGAAAAATTTTGATCGGCCCCCATGTTCACTTGACGCTCATGGACGGGGCCCCCCATTGGCCCCGTGGAAGGGTTTGAGGGACCAATCATTGGCTTTTGTCATGACCTTGGAGGAGGGAACCTATTGGGGGAAAACTTCTAATCTGTCCCTAGGTTCACTTGAGGGTCATGCACGATGCCCCTCATTGCTCCAGTGTAAGGCTTTGAGGTACCAATCGTTGTCTTGTTTTCATAGCCTCGTAGTGAGGAAGAATGAAAGAAGCAGTTGATTCTTGCAAAAAGAATTTTCCAAGGACGAGAAATAGTTGAAGGATTTTTTGATGGATTAAGTCAAATGACTCCTATGTAGAAGCAAGATGTTTTGATGTTTTGATGATGCCAAAGGATCAAGTACTTCCAAGTTTTATTCAAGACAAGAATCCAAGAATCCAAGAAAATCAAGATATATGATCAAGTTGATCTCTAGAATCTTAGGAAGAAGTTTCCAAATTGAAAAAGCAAAAGGTTTGGCCAAAGACTTCTATCCAAATCATTTTAAATTGAGATTTACTCTCTGTTAATCAATTACCAGCAGCTGAAAATGTTTATAACAGTCACTATAAATTTGAATTCAAAATTTATAATGTGTAATCGATTACACATGGATGGTAATTGATTACCAGCAGTTTATTCAAATTTTAAAGCCTGTAATCGATTTCACAAGTCTTGTAATCGATTACCAGAGGAGATTTTCAGAAAATAATTTCCAAGAGTCACATCTATTCAAATGGTTTATGAATGGCCATCAAAGGTGACTTGGAAACACGAATTTAAAGAGAGTTTTCATTGCCCAAAAATTTTTATCCTCTCAAAAGATTAAGAGTTTTTCTGAACTGAAATGTCTTATCCTCTCAAAAAGATTCCTTGGTCAACCACTTGCATATTCAATAAGGAATTTTGATTGATCTTCATTGTACAATCTATCTCTTTTAAGAGAGATTTCTTCTTCTTATTTCTAAAAAGGGATTAAGAGACCGTGGGTCTCTTGTTGTAGAGGATTCCTGAACACAAGGGAAGGGTTGTCCCTGTGTGGTTCAGACTTTGTAAAAGGAGTTTTACAAAGAGAGTGGAAAATCTCAAGTGGGTTGCTTGAGGACTGGACGTAGGCACGGGAAGTGGCCGAACCAGTATAAATCAAGTTTGCATTCCTCTCTTCCTTTAAACTTCTTTTATTTATTGCTATTTATCTTTTGCTTTAAAGAAGTTTATTTTGAATTGTCTTTTGAGTAATTCATGTTAAGGGTGCATTGTTAATCCAAAAAGAAAGAGTGATAGTTCAATTGGGGAATAGTCTTTGCATCTTAATTCAACCCCCCCTTTCTTAAGATAACTGAGGCCATTTGTCCAACATCCTATTCTTGACAACTCGCTTCTCTAAGAAGACAAACTTTCCGGAATGATAAAATGAAGTCACATGAACGTCAATATTTTTACTTGAAAACACAGTCAATCAAATGCCCCCTCTTCTTTTTTTTTTTTACTTTACTCGTCGTTTTACGACACCCCCACCAATGTGCAAGATGAGTAATCTCTGATTGAACGGTCTTGGAAGTCAACACTCAGGAGCGCAGGTTGCTTGAGCAAACAGACCAATGGCTTACACTCACATTCCGGTGGAAGTTGAATAAGCAAAGATGTGTTTGTGAGAGGATGAGAGAGACAAGGATGTCCATTTTATCCATATCATTTAGCATTGTAAATGTGGTTTATAATAATGGCATAAACTTGAAAATCCTGATGAGTCATAACAACAGCTTCCAGAATTGCCCCATGTATGGTGTTGCTTGTCAATGTTAGGATTCAACAAGCGATTCTCCTCAAATTTCAGCCAGCCCGTATCAATTAGACTTCACACTTTATGCTTCGGGGTCATACAATGCTCAATGGAATGCCCCGGGGCTCCTCCATGATAAGCACACGTTGCGTTCGAGTCGTATCCTTAGAAAAATGGAGGTTGAGGAACCTTGGTTGGGGTTATGGCTACCATTGAATTATCGAGTGGATATGGGATCAAGTTTAGCATATGACAACGGAATTTGGGGTGAACCCTACAGGCTTTTTGCTGCAAAATTCCTTTTTGTTGATGTTTTTTGGTTTGTGCTAAAGGTGGTCTTCGTCATTGGAAGTGCGGTAGACAGGCTTTGTGGTTGATTTAGGGATGACCTTTGTGGATAACTGGGTGGTGGGTAAGGAGGTTTGTTATTTGCTGAGTAATGACATTGTTGGGTTGGTGGGAAACTTGGCCGTATAGGAATGGCAGTCACAGCATGGGTTTCTCCCTCTTTCTCACCCTCTTCATTTGCCCCAGTTTTCTCAGTCGTCCTAGTAGGATGATCAAATTTGCCTCTTTTCGGACCCACATTGATCCTTTCACTGGCGAAGACCAAATCTGCAAAGCTTTGAGGGTGCGTAGCCTACCATCTTTTCATAGTAGAGTACCGATAATGTGTTTACCATCACGATTATCGTCTCCCTTTTTGCACATGTTCTGTAGTTGCATCCTATCCGGAACCATATCAGAATAGTACTGATACTGCCTAACGAAGGCAACCATTAGGTCCTTCCAAGTATGGACTCGGGAAGGTTCCAAGTTAGTGTACCAGGTAGCAGCTACCCCAGTAAGACTTTCTTGGAAGAAATGTATTAGCAATTCCTCATCTTTGCGTATGCCCTTATCTTCCGACAATACATCTTTGGATGGTTCTTGGGGCAAGTAGTCCCCTTGTACTTGTCAAAGTCCAGCACCTTGAACTTGGGAGGGGTGATGATATTGGGTACTAGGAACAACTCTTCTAGGTTAGCAAAGGCATAATCTTTACCTCCTTCAATGGCCCTGAGCCTTTCCTCTTTCCCATTTCTGCCATAGCATGAGGGTTTTTAACCGCTGTGGAATGTGAGGGTTGTGGTTGTGGGTGACACTGAGGGCCCTCCAAAGTGTTTTGCAGGGGTATACCACCAACTGCTTGCCCTTCAGTGGCATATCCGAGGCAAGGCTCGAAGTCGGCTAGATTGTGGTGGGGCATTCCATGTGTCTCCTCCATGGGTCGAGAGACATGTGCATGATCAGATTGAGGTTGTTGGCTCTTAATGAGTATGGGTGTGGAGTTATTGACATCCTCATTGGGAATGTACGCCACATTGGGTGGTGTATAGTTTGGGAGGCAAGCCATATGGCGGGAAGGCGTGCTTGTTTTGAATTTGCACATCATGGGGTCATCCGTACTTCCCAAATCTTTGCCTACCATATTTGAGGTTGGATGATTCATTTGCTTGAGGCCAGATGGGAGCATCGGGTTCACCTTAGCGACAACGCTAGTAGCGGCAACTATAACCGCATTGGCTTCCATTATCTTCTTCATGCTCATCATGGCCTCCATCATTGTGGCCATTTGCTCTTTCATGGCCTCCATTTCGGCCTTCATCTTCTCTTGCACCTCCTCTGCTTCACCCATTACTCTAGTTCTAGCACGAGTTCGGTAAGGGCGCCGTAAAGCGTGTCCTTTTCTTTTTGATAACAATGATTAAGTTCATTTTATTTTATTTTATTTTATTTTTCAAGGAAAGAATGCAATGAGCAATGCAACCAATGAAAAGCATGGATGTATGCGAATGATGTACAGTTGAAGTATTGCGAATTTTTACGCAGGATATGGGGTTGAATCAATTTAGATTTTCAACATGGTCCATGACATCTTTGTCAAGGTGAAACTGGAAGTAACAAGGGCATCAACAATCCTAAATATGTTTGGCAGTAGACGAAGCAGTGATGTGACTCGATTCATCTTTTGCCCCAATTTTGCAAGACGGTTACTTCCAAGGAATGGCAATTCTGATCGCCAATACTTCAACAACATTTCATAGGGATGAATGACTCGGGCATACTTTAAGCTTATGCACGGAAAATGTAATTATGAAATTGAGATGCCCGAAGAAACACCATTTCCTAGTTAACCATGCATTAGGTACCATGTTCAATTATTTTGTTTTGTTGTTGTGTGTTTTTGTTTTTTTTTTTTTAGAAATGGGTTTATGATCCCAACATGGTTGGCTCATGGTGCCTAACACATGCAACTAAGAATGTAGTGTGAAGTTTCACGCTTCCCCTTTTTTGTTTTTGTTTTGTAGAGGAAAACGCAAGGATGAGCAAACATGAAAACAAATGGTATGCAATTTTGCAGATCAAAAAGTTTGTTGAACGCATATCCATGATGATGCCATGACTCATGCAAAATGTGAGGCTGTAATATGATAACAGACAAATGCAGGAACGATATGTTCATTATGATGCCATGAAGAGATGTTTATGCGATGCATGATATGAATGCATTTACGGACACGAGAGCCCGAAAAATTATCTCTTCTTACTTGCGCATTTGGGGGCGCAGTGCCCTATGTGTACAGTTAAGAAGGTGATATGGACCTTCCGGCTTCCCGTGACAAAGGATGAGACCAACATACAATGCATGCTAGAGATAAAATGCGGGAGTGACTTGATTCGCACTGATTTTTGGAGTAAAAACGTGGGATAAACTCATTTTATTCAAAAAGTTATAACTAGTCAAGATCTGAGCGACAATACAAAACTTCCTAGCGGTTTCTAATCATATGGTCCATTAAGTCTATCATATGCTGACAATAGCTGAGAAGTCCATGGATCTCCTCGGGGGCGGAGTAGGTGTCCGCCATTGCTTTGGCCTTGGCTAGCAATCGAGGAAGTTCTTGACTCCTGTTCAAAGTAAGAGCAAATTGGTCCATCCACATTGTTGCCTCTTGGTGCAATGAATCAATTACCCTTTCCCTTGCTTCCCTTTCTGCTGATATCTTGGCGTACTCATCCTCTAGCCTTTGCTCGTGAGTCGCTGCTAGATTTAGCTTCTCTTTGCACTCATCGATGATGGCCCACATATTCCCTTCAGTCTCGCTTAACTGTTGGGACAAATTTCTTTTCGACCTAAGGCAAGCCTTTAGCTCATCCTTCAAGATCATGCCTTTGACCCGTGATGATTCCTTTCACCTCTTCGGAGCTTGAGCTCACTATTGCTGCCCTATAAAGCCCCTCAAAACTTTGTTTTGGTCGTGTTCTTCCTTTCGGGCCTTCATGGTTTCTCGTTCCAAGGCTTCAGCGGTGGCCATATTGACGTCCCTTAGTTCATCATACTCTCTTCAGACTTTGATGGCTATGGACTTGAACTTCTCTTTGACTACCCGGGCTCTTTCAAGCTCTGCCTTTAGGGCTTGTACCTCATCACTTTCTTCCGAAGCTTTAACCTCATCGTCTCTCACAGTCTTTAGATTTGGGAGCCAATCCAATCCTTGTGTTCGGACTCTCAGCCACTTATGATAGCCGCCGATGATCCCATTACTGCTTCGCCTAAGCTCTCTGTCCTTTCTTCACACCGCATCACATGCCTTGCGAACTCCTTGGAGTACCTTTGCATTGGGGTCACTGAAACCCCGTGTAATGAAAGGCGTGATGCTTTCGTCTAATGGCGCTCCTCTCATGGGGTAGCCAAGCTGTCTTATGGCGAGGACAGGATTATAATTTATACAACCCCTTGTTCCCATTAAGGGAACATTTGGAAATCCTTCGCATGAAGATAGAATCCTGATTCTTCCTTCCTTCTAGCGAGGGAACCAATTAACAGACGCCCCTCTATGCTAGCCAAGAGTTGTTCCCAATTCGTCTTTCTTTTTTCGACGCACGAGCGGTGACCTTGTAGCGGATAGACGGGCCTACCTTCTTGGAGAAAAAGGTGCAAAACCAGCCACACATAGTGAGCCGGTGAACAACAAACAATTCTTGCGCCGCTCTTTACACATCTCTGGTCGAACGTGTCATGCATGGCCAAAATGGCGACGACCGGGCTTTCCTTGCCATGATGAAAGGCGAGGAAAGCGTCAATCGCTGCTAGGTCCACTAACCCTTCCATATTTGGAAAGAGGACACCTCCAACGATCAAAAGCGCCAAGATGTCAATAAAAGAAGCCCATTCGCCTTGATTTTGCCAAGGCCTTTGCCCTTTCCTCCAAACACTTCCTTGGTACTCCGACTACTCCATTTCTGTTTTGCTTTACACGGTCCAACTCTTGTGCTGAGATTTTCACTACCTTGGCAACTCTTGTCGTGGAGGGATAGAACCCAGAGAAAAGATATGGCTTCCTTCCTCCTAGTGGGCATCCCAGGATTTCTTCAAACTCTTTCACAGTCGGCACTAGCTGGAAGTCCTCAAATGTGAAGCACCTTAGGGGCTGGTCATAATACTGGGAAAGGGATGCAATCGGTTCCATGGAGACTTCTACCCTAGCTAGGTCCCAAATCTTACCATAGGCTTTGCGGAACGCTTGCCGTTGAAGTTGACTCATTAATTGCCCCAACTCTCGTAAACTAGTGACCTCTAAGCTCTTGATTTTGACTTGATAGAACCTCTTTTTAAGCGAAGGCTTTCGACTTGATCCCATGTTTTACTAAAGTGAAATAAAATCTAGTGCGAATCAAAACTCCGACATCTATCATGGGTGGAATGGATGAATGCATGAAGAAATGCATATGACACAGATGCAATTTACGAATACAGGAGCCCGAGAAACTGTCTCCTTCTTAGATACAACGTCTAAGGGTAGAAAAGTGCCCCAACGTATGTATTTAAAATGGTGACACAGACCCTTCGTTGGTTTGTTTACAGAGGGGATCAAGACAGAACCCATGTGCGATGCATATGCGAAAGGCGCAACATGGGAATGTACATAGTATGACAATACTCACTCAATATAAGCAAAAGGGTATATGACACTTATGCATGGCAGTGGGAAAAATGGCACGCAGCGTGTTTGCTCTGTGCCCCTATTTAAGGGACCTATAAGGGAGAGAGCTAACTAGGCTTTTAGTAATAACCCCCAAGGTAGTCATATCTCTCTTGATGGTTTCTAGAGGTATCATCCCCTTCGAAGAACATACTGCAGCAGTAGGGACTACTAGCAACAATATGTTTTCAAAGAGAAAAACTCTAGATGAGGGTTCACTGTAATCAAGTAACTCGGAGACCTAGCATGATCACGGATTCACCTCCACTCCTTATGTTCCCACGAACCCGGGTATAGGGCCCTTTTTCAACTCACCGTGTGTGAAAATAGTGTTAGTGTTTGTGTGCATCAAATGAATAAATATTTACCTCAAGCATACAAAAAATGCACTAAAAGCATCAAAGAGTTATATATACAAGAACATAATGAAGGAAAGCCAACAAAGGAGTAAGTCATGGTAAAACATTGCACAAGATTAAATGGCCTAACTCTCTAAAAACAGTCCCCAGTGGAGTCGCCAACTGTCGCAACCTACCCTACGGCGGGAGGGCGACGCGAGACTCGCGGGATGCGTGTTCCACGAAAGGAATACGCGCGGAGTCGCCACCAACGTTTATTTGAGGAAAACGTCGGAAAAACCGGAAAAGACACGATCTACGAACTTTTAAGTGAAAGGTTCGGGAGTTGTATTTACGCACGGGGAAGGTATTAGCACCCCACACGTCCATCACAAGGGACGACAGCCTTTAATCGAATGTGCAAACATGACTTTGATTTTTACGTTCCCTTTACGTTCTTATATCTTTTATGCCTTTTTTATATTTTTCTCTTTTTGTGGTCGACAAGGGTGTTTTCCCTTTGCTCCTACGTATTCCTCAATTGTGATGAGGAAATCAGACCTACGTAGTTCTTTCGGAACAAAGTGTTTGGTTAAGTTGTTTTTTATCTTTTTGCAAGATATATTTTGATTGAACAAAAGGTCATTTAAGGTGTTGGACCATTAAACGGTCTTTTAATTTTGAAAGGAGAGAAACGTTAAGGCGTTGGACCATTAACGATCTCTTGTTTTTTGAAAGGAGAGAAACGTTAAGGCACTTGGACCATTAACGATCTCTCGGGGTGGTCGACAAAAGCGGGGCTTTTGCTCCTACGTATCCTCAATTGCGATGAGGAAATCAGACCTACGTAGTTCTTGCAAAAGCGGTAAAGTTACATGTTGATTTTATGCTTTTGAACGGTCCATGTTAACCCATAAAAGCAAAGAGGACCGTTTAAGGCGTCGGACCTTAAAACGGTTTTTAGTGATTTTTCGGACAAAACTTGATTTGTGAGTTGATTTTAGTCTTAGTTTCACTTTGGTTATTAATAAATTCATTCAAAGAAATTTCCAAAGAAAAACGTCCGATCGATTTTTTTGATTATTTCATTCAAAGATATTTTGATTATTTTATTATTATTTTTCAAGATATTTCTATTATTTTATTATTATTTTACTTTTTTTGGTTTAACCGAGGTTATAGCGTGAACGATCGGTTACATTTTGTTTCAAAAGTGATTAAAGGAAACTATAACACAAATGATCGGTTGAAAATCATTTTATCATTTATTAGGTGAGAAAACGACTTAAATAAACGGTAAAAGCGCGTTAAAGACGGAAGAAAAGAAATTGAAAATGAACGAAATAAAGATGAAAGCTTAAAAAAAAAAACAAGAAATAAATTGAAAGTCTCGGATTCAAAAACTTACCCGTTGAAGAACGAAGAACGGATGAAGAACGGTGAAGAACGGACGAAAACCTTCACGGATTTGCTTACGGAAACATCTCGGAAGCGCTACGGAAGCACCTCGGCTTGGATTTTCTTCACGGAAACAATTTTTTTCACCCAAAATAGCTGAAATACATAGTCAGGGGGCTCAGGGATCCTTAGAACAGCCCCCTTCAGCCTATTTATAGGAAAAAGGGGAGGAGGTTGCCGCCCAGCTCGCCCAGGCGAGCTGGGTTGCTTCCTCCAGAAGCAATTCAGCTTCAAAAAATCATTCTGGAAGGCCCAATCCAAAATTTCGAAATTGATATTTGCACCCCCCCAATTTTGATAAGTTCACCCCCTTCTTTCGTAATTTACGGAAAAGTTACGGAAGCCTTACGGAAGCATATAGGACTTGATTTTCTTCTTTTTTTTCTCTTCCCTCTCACCCGTATTAAGTTAAATATGCTTATTTAGGGTTATGGGAATTTTACGGAAGCATTACGAGTGTCCCGGAATCCCATTTTTCAACAAAACGGGGGGTGTGGTGGCCACCTAGCTCTAGGTTACTTCAACCTTAGCCCAGATTCGAAAATTACTATTTGCACCCCCATTTTACTAAATACACCCCCTTTCCCTTTTTTTGTGGTGATTTTTTTCGTAACGTTACGAAAATTTACGAATTTCGTAACGATACTTGTTTTCTTTCCGTAATATTACGGAACATTGCGGATTACATAATCATCCCTTTTTTGACTTACGGAATGTTACGGAACCTCACGAATTGTACAACGATGCTTCCTTTTGATTTCCGGTGTGTCACAGAACCTTACGGATTGTGCATCAATACTTTCTTTCGGTTTCTGGCACATCACGGAACTTCAAAAATTGCCTAATGATGGGTGCCAAGCACCTCAAAATGACCAAATACAAGTTGCATGCCACGAAGCAAAGGTCCCCAGACGAAATTAGGGTATGACAGGACCAAACTTAGGTAAACATAAATGTGTAAAGTCAAAAACTTTCAATTTTCTAGTCTGATATTAGTGACTAGGACCAAAACTTGGTAAACAAAAATATGTAAAGACTAAAACTTATCATTTTCTAGTATCTAGACTAAAACTTAAAATTAAAATAACTATACAGACTAAGTAAATAATTTAACTAAAAATGGAAATGCTAATAAGGAATTAATTACCTTAGAATTCCAAGAGCGGCTTGAAAGATCCCAACAAAGAATGTTGAAGTTAAACCTAATTGAAGAAAAAGATGAGGTTGTTCATTGGGAGACACTTCCTCTGTGAGCATGGATCCCAGCACTAGGGAAGCAATAGAAACAGGTCCTACTGCAAGATCCATTGAGCTTCCAAGAACAACATACACAGGGGGGGAGCAAAACTAGAATCTGAAATATGTACCAAAGAAAATTATAAGAATAGCACTAGATATAGCATGTGTTCTGATTTGTAAAACAAAATAAGCACATAGGCCACATTGTTGGCAAAATCAACATACTCAGAGTCCTAGAATTGCAGAAAGATTTGCAAGGTTAGCATAACTGATTCCCTGAATGACAAGATACACAATTGAAGAAGAAAACCAAGTGGAGAGGACATTAATAATTTTTCTTGTCTAAGAAACAACTTGAACCTGAGGCAAGATTTTGAATTGTAGGTGTTTTTTTTTTCAGCAAACACAAACATCTAGTAATATAAATGTACTTCGGGATCTAAATAGTGGTCATCCCACTACTGCTATCCCACTATAGCATTTTTGGAGTCATGTAATCAAGCCATGTAAAAGAAATTAAAATGGCTTTAACTCTTAAGAGTACAGTCAAAAAAATCAAAATAATTCTTGTGCTCACTCTATACATTGTTTAGCACACTTTCACTTCATATATTCCAATCAGCATATACACAAACTATAACTACCCAAAGGCATATGCACTACATTGACCTAAATAATTTGGGACAATGAAGAATTATCCAACGTGTTGGCCAGGGGTCAAAGGCATGTGCACTACAAAGATTTATATATAATTTAGCAGAGGAGATAATTTAATTACGCAGATTGCAGAGCAATTTTCTTAATTTATCCTTCATGGTGGCTTGTACTCAAAGAAGATAACCCAAATTGGAAATGCAACAAAAATCCCTTTCTTAAGCAATAAAAAAAATTAAAATCAATTAGAGGAGCAACATGAGATGCATGAAAGAGAAATCCAATCCCGTATCCAGAATTTGGATAGAGGAATTTTATTAATATTATTAGGGATTTAAGGGTGATTGAGTTCGGTAAGAGATCATGTCACTCACATGATAGAGTACAAAATACACTTAGGTTATCATATGATTAATTGAGAACACGAGCAACCACAGGGTACTTAGCTTGGAATTTGTTCTCCCAGTCGTTGAGAACACCGATCTCCTTGTCAGAGAGGTCGTCGAGGGAGGGGGAGATGTCATCGTCGTTCTTGCTCATCTTCGCCAGGGCTCTGCTGGCGTCTTTGACGGCAAACATGGCGTAGGGGCCGCTGGGGCCGTAAAAGGATTTTCCAGTGCTGACGTCGTAGACGCGACCCACTCCCTTCTGGTCATTGAACCACTTCACCTTCCTCGTTACCCTCTGCTTCTCACTCTCACGACACAGCTGGCAACCACGGCGGGATAGCCTACGGCACGACGGTACTACAACAACATTGATGCGGCACAGGGGATGTCAGCTTCGAGGTCCTTCGAGTTCTGAGCTTCGCGGCGTCGCGCGCAGATGCATGCGAAAACCTAATCAAAAAAGCTTTATATTTTTTAAAAAATGACGCGACCCACTCCCTTCTGGTCATTGAACCACTTCACCTTCCTCGTTACCCTCTGCTTCTCACTCTCACGACACAGCTGGCAACCACGGTGGGGTAGCCTACGGCACGGCGGTACTACAACAACATTGATGCGGCACAGGGGATGTCAGCTTCGAGGTCCTTCGAGTTCTAAGCTTCGCGGCGTCGTGCGCAGATGCATGCGAAAACCTAATCAAAAAAGCTTTATATTTTTTAAAAAATGAACAAAGGCGGTTTTCTATTTACACCCGTTGTAGAAATAAGTCCTACAAAGACGGGTCTCGAAGACCGTCGTAATTATCTTACCACTATTTACAAAAATGTCACTGAGGGACATTCTAAGACGGTTCCTGGAAACTGCCTTAGAATGTGCGTCCTAAAAACAGCTTTTTTTAGTAGTGGCCATGTCCTATCTGGTTGCATCATGCAAAGTAAGAATCTGAGTGTCTCACTAGAGAGATCTCAACACCTTTAGGGTACCACAAGTCGACATGTAAGGTTCCTCTAAGATACTTCATAGCTCTCTTAACTACTAAGAAATTAGACTCTTTAGGACATGTTTGATAGCAAGCACACATGCAAACACTAAGCAAATAATAATTTATATGTTTTTTTATTTATTATTTTTCTCACTTAAATAAATAGTCATGATTTTTTTTCTATCATAACAAATTTTAATTTTTTTTATGCATTTATATGTATATTTCAATATATTAAAATAAAAGTTATATATAAAGTAGCACATAGAGATTAATTTTTTATTTATAAAAGTAGATTTTTTTACTTAATGCACGGAGATTAACAATTTACGTGATGTCACATCAATATCTAAATTATTATGGTAAAATTATATTTTTTATGATAATATGAACATAAAAATATAACACATTATATTATATAAATACAAAATTCAATTAAAATTTAAAACTATTAACCATGAGCAACGCATGAGTCAAAATCTAGTAGTACATAATAAACTTTAAATTTCACTAAGTATTTTTTAAAACAACCTTCATAATTTTAATGATATTATAATTAATATACCAACAAATATTTAAAACTCGTAATTTTATTTGCGCACGCGCGCACTTTTAAAAAGCTACAAATATTTAAAATATATAATATACACAAAACTCATGCAAAACTCGGGTCTAAATCCTACAATTCAAACATTGGCATTCGTTATCAAATCTAGGCATTAACTACTCACTAATTGAGAGTGACTACGCGCAGTAAATAAACACTAAATGGAATTTTACTTATAACCTAAGAATAGTTTACAAACCCCTTGATTTAGGATATGTCCCATGTCGCGGTTCTTAGAGCTTATAGGAGATGAATGATTCTCTCTCACAGAAAACAATTCAAACATGGGAGAAAAAGTTGCACCTCTAATTAATTTTTCATGGTTTTGGTTCAAGAATATCACAATAACTCCTTAAGGAATTAATTTGGGTAACAAAATTCACCAAATTTAGGAATAAGTCCTCTAGGCAATTTGTCTGCTATAGTTGTCTCATAAAGCCTCAAATATCAAAATCACCCCAGAAAATTTAGAAACACGAGATGCCAAAAAATTAATGTCAACATGAATATTTGTCTTTGGTTTGGCAGAAAGAAGTCTCTCTTGCCCAGAAAGACATGCATCTTTGGAATATTGCTCGTCCCCATATGTATTATTGATGCAATAATAGTTTTCGTTTCATCATTTGAGCATCCATGAATTTTGCTATAACATAAATATTTGGTGCGAGAGTTTGACAAAAAGAGGGAAAGAAGAACTAGGAAAAACACAATGATGGGCAGAGATAGTAGTGTTATGAAGGCATGGGAGGCAACGGTGAGAAAGACACAAGCGGTGGCCAAGAAGCGCGCAAATAGCATATTTGGGTCAACATATGTGGCCCATGCAGAAGAAGAAGAAGACCATAAGGAAGACACAAATGGAAGCGAGGCATCTGAATTGTACCATGCAGAGAAGGTTCTCCCGAATGGGGATTACTACAAAGGAGAATGGGTAGATAATTTCCCACATGGGATGGGTAAATATTTGTGGACTGATGGGTGCATGTACGTTGGAGAATGGTTCAAAGGAAAAACTATGGGAAAAGGAAGGTTCACTTGGCCCAATGGGCCCACTTATGTAGGGGAATTCAAGAGTGGTTATATGGATGGAACGGGAACATACGTAGCCTCCAATGGGGACACTTATAAGGGGCAGTGGGTCATGAACTTGAAACATGGTCACGGTGTCAAGAATTTTTCCAATGGAGACAAATATGAAGGTGAATGGAGAAGGGGGATGCAAGAAGGGCATGGGAGATATCAATGGAAGGATGGGAGCTATGTTGGTGAGTGGAGGAATGGGAGTATTTGGGGTAAAGGTTCATTTGTTTGGGATGATGGGAATAGGTATGATGGGTATTGGGAAGATGGTTTGCCTAAAGGGAATGGAACTTACAAATGGGATGACGGAAGTTTTTATGTGGGGAATTGGAGCAAGGATCCAACGGATCAAAGTGGAACATACTATCCAAGAGGGTCATCACAGGAGGCTAATCTTGAGTGGAATCCTCAAGAAGTGTTTACTAAGTTGAGTGAGTATGCAATTTGTCCAGGGGAGAAGGTTTCAATTTTACCATCACAAAAGAGGCTTGCAGTGTGGAGGTCTACAAAGGGAGGGGATGGTGCTAAGCCAAGGAGAAAGTCAGTTGATGGGAGGGTAAGCGTAGGGCTAGAGAAGCCAAATGATAGAATGCAATTATGGGGTGGTGTAGAGGGTGATTTTAGTGGTACTAAAACTCCAACTAGAGGGGGGGTTGCTGTAGATGATGAATTGTTAGGTTTAAGCATAGATGGTGCTATTTCAAGAGAGACTCAACTCCAAACCCTGAAAGCACCAAGGAAATCAAAGAGGCAGGGGGAGACCATATGCAAAGGACACAAAAATTATGAGCTCATGCTCAATTTGCAGCTGGGAATTAGGTACGATTATAATATAGGAATTAATTAAAAAAAATTAAATCTCATACAGTCAATTATGTAACTATACTTGTTTATCTAACTGGCCTTTGAATGAAAACATGGTTCACCACCACTAGTATGCCACCTGGTTCGCTATGTTTCCATAAAGATCAACTTATTTTTGCTTTTATGAATTTATTTATTCATGATGCTTCATTTTACAAAATAAGTTGATTACATTACATTTCACATCCATATTTAAAGGGTAACAGATGCAATTGTTATTACTTATTGATCTTTTTGTTCTATATTTCTTGTATTCATGGTATTTGGATTCTCTATGCGTCCTCCCTATATCACTTGTCACTCATTATAATTTCTTTGATTTGTTGCACAGACATTCTGTTGGAAGACCTGCCCCTTCAGCATCACTTGATCTGAAACCTTCAGCTTTTGATTCCAAGGAGAAAGTGTGGACAAGATTTCCCACTGAAGGATCCAAATACACTCCACCACATCCATCATGTGAGTTCAAATGGAAGGACTATTGCCCAGTAGTGTTTAGGTAAGCCCATTGACACCTAGTGCGTATGTTTGGATTTAGGTTTTCCTTAGGAAAATAATTATCAATTTTTTAAAATTTCTCTAACATAACTAGTAAATAAAAGCAATCATTTCACCATAAGGTAAACTAGACACATAATCAATCTATTGTAGTTGTTAGTTTTTTGTTCAATATTTTTTTTTCCCATATTATTAGAGATTCTTCCACGAATGCACTCCTTTTAACATAAAAAATACAAGTTTAAGGGATGGTTATAGTTATCTTTTTTCATCCACTTAATTTATTTTCATATTATTAGAGATTCTCCCATGTCATTATCTAACATAAAGCAATGTAAAATTAGTAATATTTTTTAAGTTTAATATACTTTTGGATCATATAAAATAACATGTTTTTTCATTTTAATCCTTATGAAAATTTATGAGCATTTTTAGTCTTTTTATTTTTCTATGATGTTTTACGAGCCTTTTATTTTTCTGTGTTAGTTGTGCTGTTCTGTTTACTTTTTCATTGACGCAAAAAAAATTGTTAACACTTCTAGTCTTGTGATTCTTTATTTAGTTTGGAAACTTATTAGTTCCTTCATTTCAAAGACAAATGATAAAATCACGCTTGCATATGTACTAGAAGTACTGAATCATTTTTCTTGATTTAACGACAATGACTATGTTAATATATAATATTTTATTGGGACTGTTTTATATGGATTGAAATCATATTATTTTTGCATAATCATTGATAAACTTTTTTTTATCAAACTTTACCTTCAGAACTCTTAGGAAGCTATTCAAGGTGGATGTAGCTGATTACATGATATCTATTTGTGGAAATGATGCCCTTCGCGAACTTTCCTCTCCTGGTAAAAGTGGTAGCTTCTTTTATCTAACTAATGATGATCGCTACATGATCAAGACCATGAAGAAAGCTGAGGCAAAAGTGAGCGCCATGTTTCTTGTCCCCACTTGAAATTGATCAATTTTTTAAGAATGCTTCTAGAATGTTAGGGAAATAAGACAACTTTTTTTTATACTAATTTCGGTATGCTGAATGCAGGCTCTCTTAAGAATGCTTCCAGCTTATTACAATCATTTTCGAGCATTTGAGAATGCCCTAGTGACAAAGTTTTATGGTCTACATTGTGTAAAGTTAACTGGGCCAGCTCAAAAGAAGGTATAAATGCTTATTGGATTATAGATGGACAAATTTTAATTTTACAACTATTTGACATTTGAGAAGAAAAAAAAAAGCTATCCACCGAAAGTATAAAACAAGTAATTTAATTACAAATCGTCATGATAAATTTATTAATTTTTATAATAATTATTTTAAAAATTATACTAATAATGAATTGATTAAATGACATTACAAAATTATTTTAAATTATAATAAATGACCATTAAACTCTTGACATATTTTTGAAAAGCATCAATTGAATCAGACTAGCATCAATAATCCCATCTAGATTAACACCAAATGAACTAGAAATCACATGCTCCATGCTTAAATTTATCAATTAAATAGAGCAAACAAAAACAAAGAAAAAGTAAGGAGACCGAACCAAAGCCACCTTATCAAGCTGGAAGGGCAAACCTAGAGTAAAACCCTCTAATACAACCAAGAATAGAATCCAACCACACTAAACCAGTGGATGAAATTCCATAATCAATTAAACGATCTGTGCAACAGTTACCTTCACAATAAATATGAGATACATTAAACTCTTGACATTTACTATTGCTTTGCCATATAGGATTGTAGAGGTTGTTATAGTTTGATAGCTATATGGAATATGAATTAATAATAACCCGAGGATTTTAATATTTGGAATTTAATAAGAATGCATTGAAAAATGAAAAAAAAAAATAAAGATTTTTATATTATCATTTATTTATGGATTATTACCTTTGATAGAAGGTTAACTTTTGTAATAATTATTTTGATGCAATGTTTGGTTAGAAGGAAAGAATACAATATTTTCTTTTGTTTGGTTAGAGATAAAGTTACAGGAAATTGAAGATAAAAGTTTACTTCTAAGTATAAGAATAAAGAAAAAATATATATTTCCTTCTATTTTCTCTTCAACTCAAATTTCAAATTTTTCTTTACTCATTTTTCCCTTTCATTGTACCAAATAAACCTTAAGAAACATATCATATTGAGGTGATTTTTAATTTGTTGACAACATAAAAAATTATGTTAAAATTTTAATTTTAATAGTACGTTCAAATTTTGCAGGTTCGATTTATGATAATGGGTAATCTCTTTTGTTCTGAGTATACCATCCACAGGCGCTTTGATTTGAAGGGTTCTTCACTTGGACGAATAACAATTAAGCCCGAGTCGGAGATTAGTGAAACAACTATCCTTAAAGATCTGGATCTAAATTTCATATTTCGACTACAAAAATCTTGGTTTCAAGAATTTTGCAGGTGATGAAACACTTCGGTACATTATGTTGTATTTGAGTTGTTGTTTTCCCTGTTAATTTGAATTGTTTTGTTACCTTTACAAAATATAAACACTCCAACTATGTATATCTGTTATCTCAGGCAAATTGATAGGGACTGTGAGCTTCTGGAACAAGAGGGAATTATGGACTATAGCCTGCTAGTTGGTATTCATTTCAAAGATATATCAGAAAATGGTGATCTTATTTCTTCAAGATCTCATACTCTTGCTGGTACTTTTCTTATACTTATACTCCTATTCATAATTGAAAACTAATAAAAATTCTTTGACTTGTCAATTTCAGGCGATTCAGAGAGTGAAGGAACTCCCTGTATTTCTAGAGTAGACATGGATCAACTTCTTCTAGATCCTACCAGGTCACATGTCTTTTTGAAACTTTAACACAAAATTGTAATACATCTATAATAGGTTGTTTTATCATCTAGAGTTTTGATGTGCGTAAGTTTCTAACATTTACAAAAAAGAAAAATAAATTACACAAACACCTGAATTTGCTCTTATAACACCTTATATCCCTCTATTTGTTTTATATTACTTAGAGCCCCCTTAGGGGGGTCGGTGTAACAAAGAGTTTTCTATAGGGTTAAAAAATGAAAAGTATTAGATGTAATAAGGACAAACCTTAAGGGAATGATATAATTTACTCTTAAAAAAACATAGACAACATGGAAAATAAATAAATAATAAATTGTAACAGTTATTGAGAGCTGTTGATTTTTTTGTGTGTAGAAAATATAATTTTAAATGAAGAGGAGATGTATAATATGGAGGAGCTTTGTTAATATTTTATTCATGGGCTTTATATATAAAGAAAAAGTGTAACACAAAATTCAAATGCAACATTATGTTAATCTTAAAATCAAATTGTTAACCTCTTGAATCTAAATTATAAGATCAAATTCTCATCGTTATCTAAATTTTATCTTAAATTTGAAACATATAACAAAACTTCCTAAAGTTATTCAAATTTAAATTACATATATTTAGCATCTATTGTCAACACTCTTTCTTGTCTTAATATCTATTGACACCCAATTTAAATTTCAAGATTGAAATTTGGCCTTCCTCCTTTTGATGCTTGTTTTCTTCCACGTATTTTGCTTGTAATTCTTATCTTTATCTTTCCTCTGTGGGACCACCTCTTCATTCAACTTGAGCTTCCTTTTCAGTGCATTATCCTTTTTCTATCAACTTTTTCTTGTGGGCTCCATGGTAGCAACATTGAACCTTTGATGGATGTTGGAAGGTGGTTCTTCATCTACGTCTTCATTCTCCTATAGAAAATCAAGCTTCTTCAAAGCACATGCCTCTTACTATTCTTTTTTATCTTCTTCATCTATAGTCAGCTCCTCTTGCATCAAATTTAAAGCAAAGCTCTTGCCTTTCATCTGAACTTTGATCACTTCCATGCTGTTTAAGTCTTGTAGCCTTTCTCGATCCAATAGTTGAGAAACACTTAAAAGATTTTGATAAATTCTAGGGACATATAAAAATAAAAAATAAATTCAAACCCGAGTGGCTTTTAATTGAAATTGTTGTTTTGTTGAGCTCTTTGAAAAGCTCTCGATCATATGTCTTATGGTTGTGCAACTACTATCAGTTAGCCAAGCGTTTTAGATTTATCAAGCATAAAATATGACACTGCAAACATGTTTCTCTTCATCTTCTTGTTGATCCTCAACAACCGTAGCATCTACTTGTTGTTGATGATCGACTTGCATATCTTCTCCAAGTTTCCTAATTGACCGCATTTGTAGCATTTTGCATCGGGCCTCCACCAACATCTCTTTGGTGAGTGATTAGCTTTTTTGCAGTAAGGACATGGCAAAAAAGATTGTGGATTATTGTTTTGGTTTCCTTCTTCAGCTTCCTCCTTTTTCTTATTTTTGCCACCTTTGTTTTTGATCTTCAATTGGGAACGGAAAGCACATTCCACTATTCCTTCTTGTCTCATAAGTCTTCTTTGCTCTTAGGCCTTCAAGTCATGCATGACTTATGCCAAAGTGATCTTGGACAGATCTTTCTTGTTCTCCAAGGAGGCAATAGAAGCTTCATATATTTTAGGTACGATCAGTAAAAAAATTTCTTCAATACTGGAATCAAATAATTTTGTGTCCAATAATCCTACCTTATTAGCAATGTGAAACAATTTATCTGAGTATTCTTTGATTGTCTCGCTTTGAATCCCTCATTGAATTCAACACTTGCATGCTTTGAATCCTTTTATCTCCAACACATTCTTCCTTCAGGTATCCCAACTTGCTCTTGTGGTTTTGAGTCATGATTATGGTAAAATTGATTTTTGAGACACAAGCAAAGAGACATGTCTTTGCTTTTGCCTTCTTGATTTGTTTCTTTATGAGTTTTTATTTGGGCCACGGTGAAATTTTCTACAATGGAGGAACATTATAATCTTCTTCCATGACTTCCCAAAGATCTAAATAGCCTCTAGGTAGGATTCCATTCCAACAACCAAAAGGTCATAGCTTTCTCCATCAATGATAGGAAGAGCAACTTGAGGAAACTTGCTTCAACATCCATCTTCACATGTCCCTAAAGCTCTTAATACATTTTTTTGTGTAGAATATATATTTTTAAATGAAGAGGAGATGTATTTATATGGAGGAGCATTGTCAATACTAACATTATTCTAATCTTAAACTACTAACCTCCTAAATCTAAATTATCATTAAATCCTTTATCCTTATCTAAACAATATCCTTAATTTTGAAACATGACAAAAAATCCTAAATATAAATTATTTAAATTAAAATTACAAAAATTTAGTCATCTATTTTCATCAAGAACCATGTAACATCCCGAGGAATCACACCGGAAAGAGAGGAATCTAGAGACTCTGCAGGTATGAGACTGTATAGTTGGGGAAGACTTAAAGGAATTAATTGGTATTACTTATACTAACAAAATACATCTACTTTTCGATAGTCCATCATCACTTAAAAATTTCGTAGTTAAACGTGTTTGGTATGGAGTAGTTATAGAATGGGTAACCTTTTGGAAGTTTCCTGAGAAACGTATGAGTAAGGATAAAATATGCTAAAAAGTCTTGTATTGGTTTGTGGAGTCAATCATTAATCCTGGAAGCAGACAAAACTAATTTTTGAGGCTAGGTCTCAAAAAGGGATACCTACGAAGGATTTTGATCGATGGAAGGTTCTGATCAACAAGGATGTTGAGTGAAGTGACATCGCGTGAAGTATTGTAATGTGAGAGTCGTTGAGAAGGAAAAAATCAAGAATGTTACAACCACTTTTCTATAATGAGACAAGACTCATAACATGTTATCGTATATTTTTTTTATGGAAATAATTAATGGTTGAAGCCAAAACAATTTATGTTCCAAAACTTGCATCTTACACATGAATCAAAAGTTGATTGTATGGAAAGTTGAAAGGAATCCAATTAGGTTGCATCTAATGGTGCTCTCTAAAGAGCACCAAAAGTCTTTATATAACATTATTAAGTGTTAATGTGATTATTATTTCAATAAAAAAGGGTAATTTTGCTTTTCCAAAAAAATGTTTGCTTTCTCTTTATTTAGGTTGCCAATATAATGCACATTTTGTTTTCATCTTGACATTGGCATAATTAAGTTCAATTGAATTTGGAAAAATTAATATTTCAACATGATGTAAGGCATATTTAATTTCTTAATATGGTTGTATATTTTGTACCTTGCTTCTACGAATTTATCTTAAAACCTCCTCCCGAGCTCCGGCTGACCATTATTACTTAAGTCATGTCTTGTTGGATATTACATCTATCTAATTTGTGTTAGCAGTTGGGCGAGTATCAAATTGGGGGTGAACATGCCAGCAAGGGCTGAAAGGACGGTGAGGAGAAGTGGTTGTGAATTACAACTTGTAGGAGAACCAATTGGAGAGTTCTATGAGGTGGTTTTGTTTTTTGGTATCATAGACATACTTCAAGACTATGACATCAGCAAGAAGCTTGAGCATGCCTATAAGTCCATTCAATATGACCCAACGTCAATATCTGCCGTTGATCCCAGACAATATTCAAGGCGTTTTCGTGACTTCATATTTAAAATATTTTCTGAAGACTCTTGAAAGCCAAACACAATTATGTGGCTGTTACATTCCATTCATACCCTCGCTACTCTCAACCTCGGTAGCCTTGAAATTTTTCAACTATTGGAACCACAATTGAGGTCCATGTGACTTTGGGTACAAATCCATTTTTTTCAACTTTGATCTTAATTAGCTTATTTCTATGTATATATAGGGCAGTAATTATATAGTATACATGATGAAATGCTGAAAGCAAGAAAATTTTGTGCTAGAATATATTTATTCCATTTCTCCCAAATGGGGGAAGAGATGACAAGCACTCAATACATTTTGTATCAAATTGAGATGTATATTATTATATAGGAAATGGAAGATGAGTGTACATATTCAATCCTTTTACATCTTTGATTAATTTCTTTACTATTATGTGGTATGACATTGAACAAGTGAAGCCCGAGTCCTCTCTTTGACAAATCTGAAGGTGAACACTATATTTTTTAGCCGTGCTAAAATTTATATTATAAACCCTTGGATCGGACCCAACTCTTATGGGTGTTATTATCTTTATTAATATCCCAAAATAAAGGAGAATTAGATCTTATCCTCTAAAACCAATATATATATATATATATATATATATATATATATATATATATATATATATATATATATATATATATATATATATATATATAAAATCCCATTAGACATAGGAAAAAGGAAGAATACACTTTTAAGCTCAGGATAGGTGACCTAAAATCCTAGGAAAAACCTATTCTAGAACATACTGGAGGCCACTATACCAATAACCTACGACCTCTTGGAAAAAATGTCATTCTTCCTAAGTTTGAGTTAGCCACTTGCTTCCAATCCCAATTGCAAGCAATAACATCAGGTTCATACTTCAAACACCTTGTTCCGATGAAGTTGAAGACATAAAAATAAGGCGGTCAAAAAGCGGCGTATCATATCAAATCCAAGAATTCTTGGGCAAAGGCATTTGAATGGTGGTGAAACTTCCCAGAATTAGAATCAAGCTAAGTTTACTATCGCCATCATGCATCTTCTCAAATTCAAATTTTATTTTACTGATCTTTGACTTTTTGATTCTGAAAATTATACTAATATATTAATTGCAAAAGATCAAGTATTAAAAAAAAACACTCATATGGCTGATCATTCCTTTCTCTTGCTTTTTCATGAGTAAGTACTGAATTTAATGTCTACAAATTATAAAGATGGAACATATTAATGGAACGCTTTAGTTTTTCATTTATTTAATAAACATTTTTTTGAAAAATAAATTAAAGTAATAACATCTTTTTCATCATTTAAATTTAATATACGTTTTTTTTAAAAAACTTTTACTTTTTCCGATTTTCAAATGTATTGCGCCTGAATGTAAGAAGTCCAGTGATTTACGTGATTGGCAATTTTTGGTTGTTGATAATTTTAAAAAAAGTTAAATTGTAATCTTATTCTTTCTGTAATTTTAAATCACTTGCTATGATATATTAGTAACATGATATTTATATAGATTATTGACATGACATTTATGTGACAATAAATTAAATAAAATAAAAAATATAAAGAATATTTATAAGAGTTGAACTCATGACCTTTTATTTAAAGAAAAAAAATAAATTACTATAATACTTTTTTTAATTAATTTTATAAACACTCTTTTACATGTATTATTACTCAAGAATTATTAATATTTTTAATTATAAAATATATAAAATAAAATAAAATATTTCATTTTACATGTGTTTAATTTTATTATAAAAAATATTTTAATACAAACTAATAAATTATTATATAAAAAATAAATGTTTTATTGTATTATAATTTTAAGAAAAATTACATAAACTAAAACATAGATTATTTAAAAAAATATTTTATGAAATATATACAAAATACATAAATCTAAAATAATATTTAAATAATCTAAAAAATTAAATAAATTATTACTTTTTATAAATAAAATATTTTTTTATTATTTATATAATAAAAGAAATTTACAAGATAATTTATATCAATAATTTATATTAAAATTAAATTTATGTAATTTTTATAATTTATATATTAATTTGATGCAATTATATTGATTTTTATAATTAGAGTAAAATAATTTGTTTATTAAAATCAATTTTAAAAATAATTGATGTAAATAGTTTATGAAATTTAATTATAAATTGGTAAAATAAAAATAAAAATATGTAAACTAATAAAAATAAAAATATATAAAATGACATAAAATAAAAATAAAAATATTTATATATTAAATATTTTTTTAATTTATAAATTTTACAAGCAGAAAAAAATTAATAATTATTGACTAATGATACATACACAATAGTATTTATAAGATTAAATAAACAATACAAATATCGTAATGATTTATCACCTTATTTTTAAATAAAAGGTTATCAATTCAACTCATATTAAAATCCTTTATTTAATTCATTGTCACATAAATATTATTTTGACCATCTTCATATATGTCACGCCAATATAGTTAATGTTTGTTTGATTTTGGATAATCAACTCACGAAATAACAAAAAACTATTTTTTTTCTAAAAATAAAAAAATAAATGTCTTAATTTAAAAATAAAAGAATTAAAATCGTAAACTTAAAATTATACACAGACCAAAATTATAATTTTAAAAAATGTTTGGTACATGATCTTGAAAATAGATGAAAGATAAATATTAAACGAGTTTTGAAAATACTTTACATATTCAATTAATATTATTTTCTAACTTTCGAAATTTGTTGCAATTTTATTTTCTCCAGGAAGAAAATTGGTCTAGATTCTTTTCAATCTCTGCTTGTTCAACTTCTTCTTCATATACTTTGCGTAAAATAGTTAATCCTTTTTTACATAAAGGAATATACATAAGTCAAAATTTTCCCTCCCAAAACTTTCAATGATAAAATAGTAATTTCATATGCCTCAGAAAAGTTTTTGGAAATTTAATTTATAAATAAATAGTGGAATGTTTTTTATAGTTATAATCATTGACCACAATATTTTTTATTCATAATCAATTATAAATCTTAAATTAATTTTTATGTATCTTAAATTGATTTTGATTTTATATAATATAGTAAAATTTTACAGAAATATTTTTATAATTATGGTAAATTTGTATTTATTATCACAATTTTATAATTA
This sequence comes from Glycine max, assembly GCF_000004515.6. Taxonomy (NCBI): domain Eukaryota; kingdom Viridiplantae; phylum Streptophyta; class Magnoliopsida; order Fabales; family Fabaceae; genus Glycine; species Glycine max. The sequence goes on from NC_016089.4 coordinate 23,264,797, forward strand.
TTTATTGCAAATATTCATTACTATTACTATTATATTTTTATTATATAATGTAATGTAATTATATATTATTATATAATTTTGTTAATATTTAATGTGACAAAATTATAAATTATAAACATGTATTAATACACGTAATATAATAATATATAATAAAATGTAATTGATTAAATTGATAATTAATTGAATGCTAATAAATATTATGTTTCTTTAAATATTATCTTAAATACTTTAAACAAGAATTCATTCTATAAATACATATGTATCCATTGTTGTTTTTTCCTTTTCATCGTTTCTTTCTGAATCATTTGCTAATTTTTCATATTTCTATTAGTTAGTTTCAAATTTCAATGGAGGAATAGAAGCAAAAATGTCAATTTTTTATTTGTTATTTAGTTTCGATAGAGGAATTCAAGCAATATCAAATTTTTTATTATTTATTAAAATATCTTTTCAATTTTCACGAAATATTTGTTTATTGACATTGAATTTTATAGTCTCTTCCTTTTTAGCTATTGAAATAACACAAAATATTTACCCTATTGTTGGTGTTCTAAAAGTAACCTAACGATAAGTAAACTGGGATATTATTTTAGCCCGAACCACCTAGAACCGTGAAGCCTACACCCAGATGCATTGGTGCCTGGACTAGAGCGTTGGCCTTCACATTAAAGCATCAAGGGAGACTCATGTCATACACGTGATCCCTAATAAGAAGCGCACGCCTCAATTAATGACAGCTAGAAGGCACATGTGACAGCTGAATAACTTATTTTTCCGCCCTAAAAGCATGGTATAAAAGGCACAAACACTGCTATGTAACTACCTTCAATTCATTCTTACACTCAATCTTAAATCCTTAATGACTTCAGCGTAAGGTAGTAATCAATTACCGGTGTTTTAAAACGTTAGATTTTAAATTTCAAGAGTCACAACTTGTGTTTAAATAGTTTTAAATCATTTTAAACTTATGTAATCGATTACACAATACTTGTAACCGATTACCAGAGTTCTAAACGTTTTGATTTTCAAAATTTAAACATGAAGAGTCACATTTGTTGATGTGTAATCAATTACACCTTAATGGTAATCGATTACCAGTGTTTGATTTCGAAAAATAAATTTCCAAAAGTCACAATTCTTCAAGTGACTTGTTTCTAAAGATTTTTTCAAAAGTCACAACTTTTTAAGTGACTAGTTTTCAAAAGAGCCACAATTTTTAAAAGGTGACTAGTTTCAAAGAAATTGCCAAGAGTCACAAACTTTAACTTGAGTCATCAAGAGATTATAAATATGTGACCATGGAATGAATCTTTCAATCAATCCTTCAACAATCTTTCAACTCTTTCTACAAAATTTTCTGATTCATTTCTCTTCATCTTTCTAAAATTTTTTGTTCAATACTTTCTCTTTCAAGAAAAGTTCTTTGATAAAAAACTTGTGCTATTCATCTTCTTCATTCACTTCTCTCTTTGCCAAAAGAATCGAAGGACTAACCGCCTAAATTATTTTGTGTCTCTCTTCTCCCTTTGCCAAAAGAATAGAAGGACTAACCGCCTAAATTCTTTTGTGTCTCTCTTCTCTCTTCCAAAAGATTCAAAGGACTAACCGCCTGAGAATTCTTTTGATTATTCCCTTTCCCTTAAACAAAGGATCTCAAAGGACTAACCACCTGAGATATCTTTTGTTTCCCCTGACAAAGATTCAAAGGACTAACTGCCTGAGAATTCTTTGTCCCAACACATTGGAGGGTACATCCTTTGTGGTACAAGTAGAGGGTACATCTACTTGGGGATTATTATACTGAGAACAAGAGAGGGTACATCTCTTATGGATCAGTTCAAGTGGAGGGTACATCCACTTGGTTTTTCAAGAGAACAAGGGAGAGTACATCCCTTGTGGATCTTTGGCTTGTAAAGGATTTTACAAGGTTGAAAGAAATCTCAAGAACCGCAGGTTGCTTGGGGACTGCATGTAGGCACGGTTTGTGGCCGAACCAGTATAAATCTGGTGTTTGTCTTCTTCTTCCCTACACTCTTTAATTTCCGTTGTGTACTTTTAATTATCACTTTTACTTTTGGTTAACTTTCTATTTCTATTCTTTACTTTCTTAACTTAGTAGCAAAAGCCTAATTGAATCTAGTAACATTAAGAAGGATATTTTTTTAATTAGTCAAGACACATTAATAATTAATTCAACCCCCCCCCCTTCTTAATTATTCCGAGGCCACTTGATCCAACATAAGGACCCTGCTGGAAGCCTGAAAATCCTCATTAAGTATACCCTTGTTGCTATTGATTTCCCATATAGTGAATTTCTTGAGTGTTTTCTTCAATGGGAATACATTGACCTATTTCATGAGCCTCACCACAGATGCTACAACCTGTAACCTGCAAAATAGAAGAATGTGTAGGTTGACCAATAGACAATTTAGTTGGCAACTTACCAAGTGTTTCTGTTAAAATCTCAAGTTGCTAAGAAAGCAACTTATTCTGTGCCAATAAAGCGTCATGTGATGATAGTTCTAACAAGCTTTTCTTTGTGGGTTGATGGGTTTTGTTGCGCAGAATGGCATGATCACTGGCTGACATGTTCTCAATTAGCTCAGTTGCTTCTTCTAGGGTCTTCAGCTTTATTTTTCCCCCTGCAGAAGCATCTAGCAGTTGCTTGGTTTGTGGTCTCAGCCCATCTATGAACGTATTCAATTGAATTGGCTCGGAAAACACATGAGTAGGAGTTCTTCTCAATAAACCTCTGAACCTCTCCAATGCCACACTCAGAGATTCATCAGGGAACTGATGAAATGAAGAGATTTCAGCTTTCCCCTCTGCAGTCTTGGACTCTGGGAATTATTTCTTTAGAAAATTTTCAACAACTTCTTCCCAGGTTTTCAAACTGTTACCCTTAAATGAGTGAAGCCACCTCTTGGCCTCTCCTGCCAATGAGAATGACAATAGGCTGAGTCTAATAGCTTCATCTGGCACACCGACAATCTTAACAGTGTTGCATATTTCAATGAACGTTGCAAAATGTGCATAGGGGTCTTCATTAGGTAATCCTTGGAATAAATTCCCATGTATTAAATGAATTAAAGAATGCGGGTAGTTGATGTTGTGAGCTTGCACTTCAGGACGTGCAATGCTAGTAAAAAAATTGCGGTACTGAGCTGCTTGAATAATCCTCTCAAGGGTGATCCTCTGGTATTGCTCGTTTGCCATGATAGTGTCTTCAAGCAATTGAGTAGCGGATTCCCTTGATGATGGTGAATCAGGTGATAATGAATCAAAAAAATGAGTTTCTTCCTCAAGAATGGATGCAACTGTTCTGTCTTGTAGAAGTTTCCTTATCTTCTCGGCCCTGTTCCTTCTCAATGTAGCTTCAATTTCTAAGTCCAGAGGAACTAAATTGCCTGTGGGAGATCTATGCATATAAAATACTAACAGACACAACGATTATCCAATTTAATAAGAGAAGACAAATATGAATTGAGAACAAATATTCACAGATAATCAAAGGATAACGAATAAAGAATAGGCACCTAAAAACGAACTAACTTTCCAAATAAAAAAGTTCCTCGGCAACAACGCCAAAAGCTTGTTCGCTTCCGGCAAGTGCACCGGATTGCGCAAGTAGTATAAAACAGTAAGAACCGAGTATCGAACTCTCGGGAAACTTGTGTTACTTAGTAAAACTATTTCAGTGAATAGGTGTCTAGTATAAAAAGAGATGTGTTTACTATGAATAAGTGTGTAAACTAACTATTAAAAGGAAAATCACGTGAGTAATGATGTGTAAAGACAGATAGACAACACGTTGGTCTTCCTAATAGGTGCCTGATGTTAAAAGGATATTCTCTACTTAACAATGCTTATGTGTTCTATGGTGTCTCCTGAAATGCTAAACCCTAATTCCTCATGATAGTCTAGCCTAATCCTGATCAAGCATCGTCTGCAGATTCCTCTTGTTGGACTAAACTCGGCCAGGACCGCATTAAGACAAACATACAATAACTAGGTTATCGTACCCCGATCTGTCATGATAATATGACAAACTAGCCCCGTCCTATCAAGTTCTAAGAATCAAACTAGTTTCCACTGTTGAATGATCCTAAAAACACATGCATCTACGTGATCAAGGCAAAAACATGGTAGAATGAAGTTCTGATAGCACAGTGAACACACAAAACATCATTAAATAGATAAAAAAGATATTTACATCAAGTACCTACAAGGAAGAGGGAATAGAGGATTTAGCTTTCCATAACTGGGAAGCTTCCTTTACAACAAAGAGAAGAGAAAGATGAAAGATTGCAGAAATACAAGTAGTGAGGATGTCTCCTCCACCTCTAGGACCTCATAATCACTCACAAACACATCTCAAGCTCTTAGGATGGCTTCCTCTTCAAGCTCTGGTCTCTGCAGATCTTCACACAACAAAATCTCTCAAACTCTCTGGAACTTGGACCTTTCTCTCTCTAAAACTCTATAGACATGCAGAAGCTTCAAGAAAAGGCCAAACTCCCTTCCAAAATCTGATTTTAGGCTTATATAGATGGCTTTGTTCCTGCTCGTGTGCTTTCTTAGTTGATGAAAATGACTAACTTTTGTGTATAAAACTTGTATAAATTGTATTAATCTCTACCAATTTATGGTTATTTTGTAGTGTTATAAGTATTTTCTGTTAAGTATAGGTAATAAATACTTAGTATTTTCATTTTGTGTGTTTAATAATCATTTTCTCTCAATTTTAGGTTAATAAGGCAAACTTTGGAAAATGCTGTTTTTCACCTTCTCGCTAAGCCAATCTGCTGGCTTAGCGAGCGTCCGCTAAGCGCAACACTCCTGGGCTAAGCGCAAGGAAGACTCTGGAAGAAGATGAGCTGTATAGGTTCGCTAAGCGCACCGCTTCATCTCACTAAGCGTACCACTTCAGTTCGTCCGCTAAGCGAGAAAGGCACGCACTAAGCCAAAATTCACTAATGTGCGCTAAGCGGTCCATAAGTGCGCTAAGCGCATGAGCACGAACAAGGCCACCTATTTAAGCCTGAAATCAGATTTTGTGAAGAGAGTTTGGACTGGGATTTAGAGCTTTGCATGTCTAGGGTTTCTAGAGAGAGAAAGGTCCAAGTTCCAGAGAGTTTTTAGAGATTTTGCTGTGTAAAGATCTGCAGAGACCAGAGCTTGAAGCAGGAGCCGGTTTGAGAGCTTGAGATGAGTTTGTGAGTGATTGTGAGATCCTAGAGGTGAAGGAGACATCCTTACCACTTGTATTTTTTCAATCTTTCATCTTGTTCTTCTATTTGTTGTTAAGAAGGCTTCCTGGTATGGAAAGCTAAATCCTCTGTTGGATCTTCCCTGTAGGTACCTGATGTAAATATATTTCTATCTATTTAATGATGTTTTGTGTGTTCTCTGTGCTATCTGCTTTTCATTCCAGTTGCCTTTACCTTGATCACGTAGATGCATGCTTTGTTAGGGTCATTCAACAGTGGAAACTGGTCTAACTCTAAAGTCCTTGATAGTGCAGGGCTGAGTTGTCGTGCTTTCACGAGGAATTGGGGTGCGATAATTTAGTTGAGTATGTGTGTCTTAATGTGGTCCTGGTTGAGTTTAGTCTTACAAGAGGAATCTGTAGATGATGCCTGATCAGGATTAGGCTAAACTATCATGAGGAATCGAGGTTTAGTATCTCAGGAGACACCATAAGAACGCATGATCATTGTTAGATAGAGAATATCTTTTTTGCATAGATAGTTTATACACCTATTCATATTCACACTTACCTTTACACACCAGACACCTATTTGCTGAAATAGCTTACCAAATAACACAAGTTCCCCGAGTGTTCGATACTCGGTTCTTACTGTTTTATCCTACTTGTGCGATCCGGTGCACTTGCCGGAAGCCGAACAAGTTTTTGGCGCCGTTGCCAGGGAACTTCTTTTTATTTGGGAAGTTAGCTCGTTTTTAGGTGTCTATTCTTTATTTGTTATTCTTTTATTGTTTTTGTGAATATTTGTTCATAATTTCTATTTGCCTTTTCTTGTTGAACTGTGTCATACCCTAATTTCGTCCGGGGACTATTGCTTGATGGCATGCAACCTTTGATTGACCGCTTTGAGGTACTTGGCATCATTTGTTGCACAATATGTGAAGTCCCGAGACGTGCCGGAAATCAAAAGGAAGTGTTGTTACACAATCCGTGAAATTCCGTAATGTGCCGGAAATCAAAAGGAAATATTGTTACGCAATCCGTGAGTTTCCGTAACTCTTCGAAAGCTAAAAAAGGAGTAATTATATGATCCGTAAGGTTCCGTAACCTTATGAAAAGAAAACAAGTATCGTTACGAAATTCGTAAAGTTTCGTAACATTACTGTCGCAAACTACCCTTCGGCGGGAGGGCGACGCATGACTCGCGGGATGCATGTTCCATGAAAGGAATATGCGCAGAGTCGCCACCAACGTTTATTTGAGGAAAACGTCGGAAAAACCGGAAAAGACGCGATCTATGAACTTTTAAGTGAAAGGCTCGGGAGTTGTATTTACGCACGGGGAAGGTATTAGCACCCCACACGTCCGTCACAAGGGACGACAGCCTTTAATCGAATGTGCAAACATGACTTTGATTTTTACGTTCCCATTTATGTCCTTATATCCTTTATACCCTTTTTTTATATTTTTTTCTATTTTTGTGGTCGACAAGGGTGTTTCCCTTTGCTCCTACGTATTCCTCAATTGTGATGGGGAAATCAGACCTACGTAGTTCTTTCTTATGCGTGAATCAAGTGATTCTTTTTACTTGAAAGGTGATCATTTTAAGGCGTTGGACCTTAAAAATGATCCATTTTACTTGGTAAGAAACTGAAATGATAAACTTTCAAAATCCTATTTTTGTGGACGAGCTTCACTAGGCGAGTTGATTTTAGCCTTAGTTTCACTTTAGTTATTAGTCAATTCAATTAAGAATGAGAAATCCCAAAGAGAAAACGTCCGATTGATTTTTTGCTTTATTTTACTAAAAGGTATTTTTTATTATTATATTATTATTTTACCTCTCTATTTTATTTCCAACGTGGTTACGGCACGACCGAACGGTCGGAATTCATTTTAACCGAAATTAACGGATGATACAATTCAAAAGATCGGTGGAAATTTATTTTATTTTTAGATTAAGCGAGGAATGACTTAAATAAATGGCTTAAGCACGTCAAAAGGGGGTATAAAAAGTAAATGAAAGCGGGAGAAAAAAAATACATGAAACAAAATGTGGACCACCACGGGTACATAGAATGAATTAAAAAGCTTGGTTTGAGGTACTTACCCGTTGAAGACTGAAGAACGGTGAAGAACGAATGAAGAACGTCGAAGAACGGTCGAAAACATTCGCGAAATCACTCACGGAAACGTTACGGAGACGCTACGGAAGCGCCTCGGCTTGGATTTTCTTCACGGAACTAATTTTCCTCAGCTATTTCGAGAGAGAGAGAAGTGCCTAAGGGGCTGAACCCTTTTCTACTTCACTTCTCCCCCTATTTATAGAAAATTGGGGGAGAAGCTTGCCACCCAGCTCGCCCAGGCGAGCAAGGTTGCTTCCTCCAGAAGCAACAACATTCTGGAGGGCCCAAGTGGGCCTGGTTGCAATTTGCACCCCCATTTTTACTAAATACACCCCTTGCCCTTTTTTTGGTGATTCTTTTTCGTAAAGTTACGGAAACTTACGAATTTCGTAACGATACTTGTTTTCTTTCCGTAATGTTACCGAACCTTGCGGATTATATAATTATCCCTTTTTTGACTTACGGAATGTTACGTGTCGCAACCTACCCTTCGGCGGGAGGGCGACGCGTGACTCGCGGGATGCGTGTTCCATGAAAGGAATACGCGCGGAGTCGCCACCAACGTTTATTTGAGGAAAACGTCGGAAAAACCGGAAAAGACGCGATCTACGAACTTTTAAGTCAAAGGTTCGGGAGTTGTATTTACGCACGGGGAAGGTATTAGCACCCCACACGTCCGTCACAAGGGACGACAGCCTTTAATCGAATGTGCAAACATGACTTTGATTTTTACGTTCCCTTTCTATGTCTTTATATCCTTTATACCCTTTTTATATTTTTCTCTTTTTGTGGTCGACAAGGGTGTTTCCCTTTGCTCCTACGTATTCCTCAATTTGCGATGAGGAAATCAGACCTACGTAGTTCTTTCTTATCAAGTGATTCTTTTTTACTTAAGTGGTGATCATTTTAAGGCGGTGGACCTTAAAAATGATCCATTTTACTTAGTGAGAAATTGAAATGACAAACTTCAAAAGCCTATTTTTATGGACGAGCTTGACTAGGCGAGTTTATTTTAGCCTTAGTTTCACTTTAGTTATTAATCAATTCGATTAAGAATGAGAAATCCCAAAGAGAAAACGTCCGATTGATTTTCCGCTTTATTTTGCTAAAAGATGTTTTTTTTTTATTATTATATTATTTTTTACCTCTTTTTTTTTATTTCCAACGTGGTTACGGCACGACCGAACGGTCGGAATTTATTTTAACCGAAGTTAACGGATAATACAATTCAAACGTTCGGTGGAAAATGATTTTATTTTTAAGTTAAGCGAGAAATGACTTAAGTAAAATGGCTTAAGCACGTCAACAGGGGGTATAAAAAGTAAATGAAACGAGAATAAAAATACACGAAACACAATGTGGACCACTACGGGTACATAGAATGAATCGAAAAGCTTGGTTCGAGGTACTTACCCGTTGAAGATCGAAGAACGAATGAAGAACGTCGAAGAACGGTTGAAACCTTTGCGAAATTCCTCACGGAAAACGTTACGGAAACGTTTCGGAAGCGCCTCGGCTTAGATTTTCTTCACGGAAACAATTTTTCCAAGCAAATTCGAAAGAGAGAGAAGTGCCTAAGGGGCTGAACCCTTTTCTTCTTCACTTCCTCCCCTATTTATAGCAAAATAGGGGAGATGGTTGCCGCCCAGCTCGCCCAGGCGAGCCAGGTTGCTTCCTCCAGAAGAAGCAACCCAACTTCCAAAATGTTCTGGAAGGACCTAGTTTTGAATTGCTATTTACACCCCTATCTTGATAAGTTCACCCCCTTACCTTTTTTGGTGATTCTTTTTTCGTAAAGTTACGGAAACTTACGAATCTCGTAACGATACTTGTTTTCTTTCCGTAATGTTACGGAACCTTGCGGATTACATAATCATCCCCTTTTTGACTTACGGAATGTTACGGAATCTCACTTAATTATGCAACGATGCTTCCATTTGATTTCCGGTGTGTCACGGAAACTTACGGATTGTGCATCAATATTTTTTGGTTTTCCGGCATGTCCTGGAATTTCACAAATTGCCTAATGATGGGTGCCAAGAACCTCACAAGGACCAAAGAAAAGTCGCATGTCATCAAGCAAAGGTCCCCGGACGAAATTAGGGTATGACAGTTGCCCCTCTTTACTTGTCTTTTATTGGAGATAAAAGGAAAGTAAAGACAAGACACTAATTTCGTTCCTCTCGATTTGACGAGAGTCGCGGGTGACCATAAAATCTCCACATGCAAATGACTTGTTGTTCCCGGAATTTCACAAATTGCCTAATGATGGGTGCCAAGCACCTCACAAGGACCAAAGAAAGGTCGCATGTCATCAAGCAAAGATCCCCGGACGAAATTAGGGTATGACACTAATTTCGTTCCTCTCGGTTGACGAGAGTCGCGGGTGACCATAAAATTTCCGCATGTAAATGACTCCTTGTTCCCGGAATTTCACAAAATTCCTAATGATGGGTGCCAAGCACCTCACAAGGACCAAAGAAAGGTCGCATGTCATCAAGCAAAGATCCCCGGACGAAATTAGGGTATGACACTAATTTCGTTCCTCTCGGTTGACGAGAGTCGCGGGTGACCGTAAAATTTCCGCATGTAAATGACTCGTTGTTCCCGGAGGAACAAAAGGTGCAGAAGACTATGTCAGTCTCTGCATGTCATCGGGCCCGCCGCCTCTGGATGACACAAGGGTGCAGAATGACCAAATTTTGTCTCTGCGTGTCATCGGGCCCGCCACCTCTGGATGACACAAGGGTGCGGATAACCGTAAGGTATCTCCGCGTGTCATCGGGCCCGCCGCCTCTGGATGACACAAGGGTGCAGAATGACCAAATTTTGTCTCTGCGTATCATCGGGCCCGCCGACTCTGGATGACAAAAGGGTGCGGATAACCGTAAGGTATCTCCGCGTGTCATCGGGCCCGCCACCTCTGGATGACACAAGGGTGCAGAATGACCAAATTTTGTCTCTGCGTGTCATCGGGCTCGCCGTCTCTGGATGACAAAAGGGTGCGGATAACCGTAAGGTATCTCCGCGTGTCATCGGGCCCGCCACCTCTGGATGACACAAGGGTGCAGAATGACCAAATTTTATCTCTGCGTGTCATCGGGCCCGCCGTCTCTGGATGACAAAAGGGTGTGGATAACCGTAAGGTATCTCCGCGTGTCATCGGGCCCGCCGCCTCTAGATGACACAAGGGTGCGGATAACCGTAAGGTATCTCCGCGTGTCATCGGGCCCGCCGCCTCTGGATGACACAAGGGTGCGGATAACCGTAAGGTATCTCCGCGTGTCATCGGGCCCGCCGCCTCTGGATGACACAAGGGTGCAGAATGACCAAATTTTGTCTCTGCGTGTGATCGGGCCCGCCTTCTCTGGATGACAAAAGGGTGCGGATAACCGTAAAGTATCTCCGCGTGTCATTGGGCCCGCCGCCTCTGGATGACACAAGGGTGCATGTCACATGACCTCAGGGTCAGTATGACAAAGATTATGGGGCGGCCGACAAAAGCAAGGCTCTTGCTCCTACGTATCCTCCAATGAGGAACTCAGACCTACGTAGTTCTAGATAACTTGTGAGACTTGAAAAAGTCTCCACCAGAAGATGCCTACATCTCTGGAAAGGGTGCAGATGACCACATTGGCCTCTGCTCATCAATCACACTTGGGGTCACTGAATGACGAGGTGCGGATAACCGTAAGGTGTCTCCGCAGGCTACCAGCTCTTGGGTCATGGTAACAGAAAGCAGTGTGGTCGACAAAAGCGAGGCTTTTGCTCCTACGTATCCTCTAATGAGGAACTCAGACCTACGTAGTTCTGGATAACTTGTGAGACTTGAAAAGTCTCGGTGTTTTCTTTGCTAAAATGCAAACATGCTTTAGTAAAGAGATAAATATTCCAACTGATTAGAGCAGCATACGCTTTTTTGAGTGAAAAACAATGCGTTTACCGGGGAAGGAGAGTCTGCTGATGAAATCCCCCATAACCTTAACTGAGATTTTGGATGTTAGCATTTCGTTTCTAAATGAACATTTAGAGGAAACACTGGGTTCGACAAAATAGAAGAAAATCACTCAAAGTGTATCAATCTCGCACAGGTAAGTGTTTCATCCTAATTCCGAACCATAGATATATCATGACTTGACTTTGCAAATTATTTCCTATCAAATCAAAAATTACATGTGTGATCATGGATCAATAGGACTTCCCTTGGGAATGGGTTCTTTTGGTGGGTTTTTCGGCTTTTGTGTGTTTTTGGCTTTTGATTTTTGTTGGCTTTTCCTTTTCTGTTTTTGTTTAGTGTCTGGCGAAAAAGTCGCTAGCGCACTGATTTTGGTTGGCAATTAAAGGGAGAAGACCATTTTAGGTCATGGTTTCCTTTCCTTCTTTTTGTTCATTTGGTGAAAATTCTGTATTGTTCAGATATTGTCCGGTCTAAAGACCTCTCTGCACATTTCTTCTGGTTTCTTTGACCAGGAGCTTTTTTCTCTTTTTTTTTTCTTTACTTTCTCCCATTCTTTGGTTGGGACTTTTCTTTCTTTTCTTTTTTCTTTCTCCCTCTCTTTGATTGGGAATTTCCTTGTTTCCTTTTTTCCTTTGATTGGAAATTTTCCTTCTCTTTTTCTTTGATTGGAAATTTCCCTTCTATTCTTTTTTGCTTCCGAGGGTAAGGATTGACATTCTCACCCTGGGTCAAGGTTTATGGTGAGTCAGGATCTTGGCTCAAGACTTGTAGAATGGCTAGGCATGGTACATGTCAGGGTTTGGTTTGGTTCAAGGATAAAAGGGATGCCCCACATTATTTCCATGACACAAATGCAAAAATGATGATTTGGAAACTTCATGCAAAACTGGTCATGCATGAACCTATGTGGACACTCAAGTGTCAAACTTTTATGGTGATGTGATGCTAGGGCTCAGGATTCATTTCCTCTATTTTAAATCAACCCAATGTTTCCAAAATATGTTCTTTTATCAATTTGTGCATTCATCCGAGTCCATTTCGGCGTCCGGGGAAATTTCACAGTATTCACCCTTCAAGTGTAGACACATTTTTTTCAAAAACTAGTTATGATCAATGAATTTTTTTCAAAGAAAAGTTGGAAATCATCTCTTTTCAAAAGCATGTCGGTTTTTAGCTAGACAACTTATTTTTCTTTTTTCTCTCTTTTTCCTTTTTTTATTTGTTATTTCTTTTTCTTGTTTGTTTTTGTTTTTTTTTCCTTTTTTTTTCATGAGGTATTTTGCTACCTAAACATGTGTATATTTTTGTGAGGTATTTTTGCTATATACATGCATATCCAAGGTATCTTGCTACCTAAACATACATATATATATTTTGTGAGGTATCTTTTTGCTACGTACATGCATATCTAAGGTATCTTGCTACCTAAACATACATATATATATTTTGTGAAGTGTGTTTTTGTTTACATACATGCATATCTAAGGTATCTTTCTACCTAAACATACATATATATATTTTGTGAAGTATTTTTTTGTTACATACATGCATATCTAAGGTATCTTTCTACCTAAACATACATATATATATTTTTTGAGGTATGACTACCTTCCGAGCTTGCGCTTGTTTTATTTAAATTCCCAGGATCATGAGCAACTAGGTGCGTCCTACTATAAAAAGTGATCAAATAACAAGCATAGATTCAAAAGGTACTAGGTTGCCTCCTAGTAGCGCTTCTTTAACGTCTTGAGCCGGACGCCTTATGACTTGTCGGTCACTGACCTAGTACTTTGCTTACCTTTGGCTTTGGACTTGGTCGCCTATTGGTCGGCCATGTGGTGTAGGCAATACTCAAACCTTTTCGTGGATGAGCAGAGGTGAACTCTAGAGGTGATGGCGGTGCGTCTGTTCTCCGCTGCCGGCCATCCCCAGGCTGCTGTGGTGTTTCGCCCTGCGCCTGCCTGGAGACGCAGTACTTCTTGATGAAAGCTCGATTGGTAGGGGGGCATGATGACCTTGCTGGAGGTGACAGGTACTCCGTAGAACTGACAGAGACCCGTAATTAGAGCTTGACAACTCCAAGACCCTGTTGGACTTCTTCGGGTCCACTGGGTGTCTTGCGGGCACAATCCCTGCAAACAATAGATGACATCAGAAATCAGTTGGGGGAGGTGCATACTTACCTATGCCACGACGACATGAACTTGCTGGGGGGAACGGGCGCCCTGTAGGGCCGACAGAGGCCCGTAACCAGAGCTGGAAACCCCAGGGCCCTGTTGGACTTCTTCAGGTCCACTGGGTGTCTTTGTGGGTGCGATCCCTGCAAACAATAGATGGTATCAGAAATCAGTTGAACCATATGCATACTTACCCATGTCGGGACGACACATACCAACTAATACTTTTGCAGGGGGAGATTGGCATTGCGGTCGCTGGGCAGAATTTTGCTAAGTAGCAATGTCATCTATATCTGTGTAAGAGTGGTCATGTTGGTGCGCATGATCCGCACTCGTCTCTTTGCAGCGGCACGGGTGAAATCTTGCCCCGGTATGCATAGTAGCTGTGTGATAGCCTCCCTCTCTGGTTGTGCTCGCACAGTTGGCCCTCCTCCAATATCAGGGGGTGGCCCAGGAACCGTTAAAAGGAAACTACTGGTCCCTTAACCGGGAGTGCAAGTCTCGGTTAAGCATTTAAGGACAGAGGACCTTAAATTATCTTAAGGTGTGGATATGGAGCACACTGAAAATGAGGACACGTAGCCCTCTAAAGGTGAGGTGCGGATGTGTAGTCCTCTGGAGGTGAGGGTGTGCAGCCCTCTGTTGGCGAGGACGTGTGATCCTCTAAAGGTGAGGGCGTGTAGCCCTACGAAGGTGAGGACATGCAGTCCTCTGATGGCGAGGGCGTGTAGCCCTACGAAGGTGACGACATGCAGTCCTCTGATGGCGAGGGCGTGTCGCCCTCTGGAGGTGAGGGCGTGCAGCCCTCTGATGGTGAGGACGTGTGGTCCTCTGATGACGAGGATGTGTAGTCCTCTAAAGGTGAGGGCGTGCAGCCCTCTGTTGGCGAGGACGTGCAGTCCTCTAAAGGTGAGGGCGTGTAGCCCTACGTTGGCGAGGACATGTAGTCCTCTCTAGGTGAGGGAGTGCAGCCCCCTGTTGGCGAGGACGTGTAGTCCTCTAAAGGGGAGGGCGTGTAGCCCTACGAAGGTGAGGACATGCAGTCCTCTGATGGCTAGGGCATGTAGCCCTACGAAGGTGAGGACATGCAATCCTCTGATGGCGAGGGCGTGTAGCCCTATGAAGGTGAGGACATGCAGTCCTCTGATGGCGAGGGCATGTAGCCCTCTGAAGGTGAGGACACGCAGTCCTCTGATGGCGAGGGCGTGTAGCCCTCTGAAGGTGAGGACATGCAGTCCTCTGAAAGTGAGGACACACAGTCCTCTTAAGGTGAGGGCGTGCAGCCCTCTGTTGGCGAGGACGTGTAGTCCTCTGAAGACCAGGGTACTAGTACCCGAGGGTCCATCCTTATGAGAAAGCAAGAGATCGACTCATCGAGAGAGCCGGTCATCCCAAATTCAAAAGATTTGGACATTTAGATGTAGGGAATCTATGTAGTTAACATGATTTTGAGGGATGCAAATGCATGCAACCTTTGTTGTGAAATTTGGGTAAATGCGGACTTTATATGAAACAATGCAATGTAATGGAAAGTTGTACAATGTTCATGACATTCTTTCCCTATTTTGTGATTTTGAATTTGATTTGATTTTTGTTTTTTGGAAAACACAGATTAACTGCCCTTTTGAAAAAGGTGATAATTCATGCAACCTCATCCTATCTTTTTGCAAATCTCTCTGGGAACTCCCTCAGAGTGTATGTTCTTTTTGATTTAGTCACTTGACCATTTTGGAGTGACGGCAATGGAGTCGTTTGATGTTTAATCAATCCATTGAAATCCTAGGGTTTGTCCCCTTTTTTTTGTTAAAAACATCGATGGGTGAGAACTTTTGATCGGCCCCTATGTTCACTTGAGGCTCATGCACGGTGCCCCTCATTGCCCCAGTGTAAGGCTTTGAGGTACCAATCGTTGTCTTTTGTCATGACCTTGTAGTTGGGAACCTATTGAGTGAGAACTTCTAATCTGCCCCTAGGTTCGTTTGAGGTTTATGCATGGGGCCTTTCATTGCCCCAGTGTAGGGCTTAGAGGTACCAATTGTTGTCTTGTTTTCACAACCTCGTAGTGAGGAAGAATGAAAGACGCAATTGATTCTTGCAAAAAGAATTTTCCAAGGACGAGAAATAGTTGAAGGATTTTTCAGCTGATGGATTAAGTCAAATGACTCCTATGTAGAAGCAAGATGTTTTGATGTCTTGATGATGCTAAAGGATCAAGTGCTTCTAAGTTTTATTCAAGACAAGAATCTAAGAAAATCAAGATATATGATCAAGTTGATTTCTAGAATCTTTTGGAAGAAGTTTCCAAATTGAAAAAACAAAAGGTTTGACCAAAGAATTCTATCATTTCAAATTGAGATTTGCTCTCCGGTAATCGATTACCAGCAGCTGAAAATGTTTATAACAGTCACTAGAAATTTGAATTCAAAATTTATAATGTGTAATCGATTACACATGGATGGTAATTGATTACCAGCAATTTATTCAAATTTTAAAGCCTGTGATCTATTACACAAGTCTTGTAATCGATTACCAGAGGAGATTTTCAGAAAATAATTTCCAAGAGTCACATCTATTCAAATGGTTTATGAATGGCCATCAAAGGTGACTTGGAAACACGAATTTAAAGAGAGTTTTCATTGCCCAAAAAGTTTTATCGTCTCAAAAGATTAAGAGTTTTTCTGAACTGAAATGTCTTATCCTCTCAAAAAGATTCATTGGTCAACCACTTGTATATTCAATAAGGAATTTTGATTGATCTTCATTGTACAATCTATCTTTTTTAAGAGAGATTTCTTCTTCTTATTTCTGAAAAGGGATTAAGAGATCGTGGGTCTCTTGTTGTAGAGGATTCCTGAACACAAGGGAAGGGTTGTCCCTGTGTGGTTTAGACTTTGTAAAAGGAGTTTTACAAAGAGAGTGGAAAATCTCAAGTGGGTTGCTTGAGGACTGGACGTAGGCGCGAGAAGTAGCCGAACCAGTATAAATCAAGTTTGCTTTCCTCTCTTCCTTTAAACTTCTTTTATTTATTGCTATTTATCTTTTGCTTTAAAGAAGTTTATTTTGAATTGTCTTTTGAGTAATTCATGTTAAGGGTGCATTGTTAATCCAAAAAGAAAGAGTGATAGTTCAATTGGGGAATAGTCTTTGCATCTTAATTCAACCCCCCTTTTTCTTAAGGTAACTGAGGCCATTTGTCCAACATCCTATTCTTGATAACTCACTTCTCTCTAAAAAGACAAAATGAGGTCACATGAACATCTATATTTTTTACTTGAAAACACAGTCAATCAAATGCCTTTTTATTTTTTATTTTGAAACTTATTTTTTATTTTGAAATTTATTTGTTTTGAACTTTACTCGTTGTTTTACGGCACCCCCACCAACGTGCAAGACGAGTAATCTCTGATTGAACAGTCTTAGAAGTCAACGCTCAGGAGCGCAGGTCGCTTCAGCAAACAGACCAATGACTTGCACCCACATTCCAGTGAAAGTTGAATAAGCAAACATGCGTTTGTGAGAGGATGAGGGACAAAGATATCAACTTTATCCATTTCATTTAACATTGTAACTATGGTTTACAATAATGGCATAAACTTGGAAATCCTGATGAGTCATTAGAGACACCTAACAACAGCCTTCAAAATTGCCCCATGTGTGGCATCTCTTGTCAATGTCAGGATTTACACGCAATTCTCCTCAAATTTCAGCTAGCCCGCATCAATTAGACCTTGCACCTTACGCTTCAGAGCCCTACAATGCTCAATGGAACGCCCCGGGGCTTCTCCGTGACAAGCACACGTTGCGTTCGAGTCGTATTCTCAGAGAAATGGAGGTTGATGAACCTTGGCTAGGGTTATGGCTACCATTTGAATTATCAAGTAGATATGGGAGCAAGTCAGCATAGGACACTGGAATTGGGGTGAATTCTACAAGCTTTCTCGCTGCAAAATTCATTTTTTGGTTGGTGTTTTTGGTTTGTGCTAAAGGTGGTGTTCGTCATTGGAAGTGCGGTAGACAGACTTTGTGGTTGATTTAGGGATGGCCTTTGTGGATAAATGGGCGGTAGGTAAGGAGAAGGGTTGAGTAATGACATTGTTGGGTTGGTGGGAAACTTGGCCGTACAGGAATGGCAGTCACAGCATGGGTTTCTCCCTCATCGTCACCCTCTTTATTTGCCCCAGTTTTCTCATTCGTCCAAGCAGGATGATTAAATTTGCCTCTTTTCAGATCCACTTCGACCCTTTCACTGGCGAAGACCAAATCCGCAAAGCTTTGAGGGTGCGTAGCCCACCATCTTTTCATAGTAGAGTATCGATAATGTGTCTACCATCACGATTATCGTCTCCCTTTCCATCATTATGGGTACCACCTGGGCCGCCAGATCCCTCCACCTTTTGGGCGTGTTCTTTGAAAGATCCGTCCCCTTTTTTGCACATGTTCTGTAGTTGCATCCTATCCGGAACCATATCAAAATTGTACTAATACTGCCTAACAAAGGCAACCATTAGGTCCTTCCAAGAATGGACTCGGGAAGATTCCAAGTTAGTGTACCAGGTAACAGCTACCCCAGTAAGACTTTCATGGAAGGAATGTATCAGCAATTCCTCATCTTCTGCGTATTCCCCCATCTTCTGACAATACATCTTTAGATGGTTCTTGGGACAAGTAGTCCCCTTGTACTTGTCAAAGTCCAGCACCTTGAACATGGGAGGGGTGATGATATTGGGTACTAGGAACAACTCTTCTAGGTTAGCAAAGGAATAATCTTCACCTCCTTTAATGGCCCTGAGCCTTTCCTCTAGATGATCCGCCTTTCCCTTTTCGGCCATAGCAGGAGGGGCTCTTCCCACCGCAAAATGCAATGGTTGTGGTTGTGGGCGAAACTGAGGGCCCTCCAAAGTGTTTTCAAAGGGTATACCACCAACTGCTTGCCCTTCAGTGGCATATCCGAGCCAAGGCTCGAAGTCAGCTAGATTGTGGTGGGGAATTTCATGTGTCTCCCCCATGGTTTGAGAGATATGTGCCTGATCAGATTGAGGTTATTGGTTCTCAATGAGTATCGGAGTGGAGTTATTGAGATTTTCATTGAGAGTGTACGCCACATTGGGTGGTGTATAGTTTGGGAGGCAAGCCATATGGCGGGAAGGCGTGCTTGTTTTGAATTTTCACATCATGGGGTCATCCGTACTTCCCAAATCTTTGCCTACCATATTTGAGGTTGGACGATTCATTTGCTTGAGGCCAGATGGGAGCATCGGGTTCACCTTAGCGACAGCGCTAGTAGCGGCAACTATAACCGCATTGGCTTCCATTATCTTCTTCATGCTCATCATGGCCTCCATCATTGTGGCTATTTGCTCTTTCATGGCCTCCATGTCAGCCTTCATCTTCTCTTGCACCTCCTCTGCTTCACCCATTACTCTAGCTCTAGCACGAGTTCGGTAAGGGCACCGTAAAGCGTGTCCTTTTCTTTTTGATAACAATGATTAAGTTCATTTTATTTTATTTTATTTTATTTTTCAAGGAAAGAATGCAATGAGCAATGCAACCAATGAAAAGCATGGATGTATGCGAATGACGTACAGTTGAAGTATTGCGAATTTTTACGCAAGATATGGGGTTGAATCAATTTAGATTTTCAACATGGTCCATGACATCTTTGTCAAGGTGAAACTGGAAGTAACAAGGACATCAACAATCCTAAATATGTTTGGCAGTAGACGAAGCAGTGATGTGACTCGATTCATCTTTTGCCCCAATTTTGCAAGACGGTTACTTCCATATTTCAACTTGACTTGATGAACCTTTTTGTAAAAGCATGAGCTTGGTTCAACCCTATAATCCAAGGAATGGCAATTCTGATCGCCAATACTTCAACAACATCTCATAGGGATGAATGACTCGGGCATACTTTAAGCTATGCATGGAAAATGTAATTATGAAATTGAGATGCCCAAAGAAACACCATTTCCTAGTTAACCATGCATTAGGTACCATGTTCAATTATTTTGTTTTGTTGTTGTGTGTTTTTTTTTTTTTAGAAATGGGTTTATGATCCCAACATGGTTGGCTCATGGTGCCTAACTCATGCAACTAAGAATGTAGTGTGAAGTTTCACGCTTCCCCTTTTTTGTTTTTGTAGAGGAAAACACAAGGATGAGCAAACATGAAAACAAATGGTATGCAATTTTGCAGATCAAAAAGTTTGTTGAATGCATATGCATGATGATGCCATTACTGCTTCCCCTAAGCTCTCTGTCCTTTCTTCACGCCGCATCCCATGCCTTGCGAACTCCTTGGAGTACCCTCGCGTTGTGGTCACTGAAACCCCATGTGATGAAAGGCGTGATGCTTTCGCCTGATGGCACTCCTCTCATAGGGTAGCCAAGCGGTCTTATGGCGAGGACGGGATTATAATTAATACAACCCCTTGTTCCCATCAAGGGAACATTTGGACATCCTTCGCATGAAGATAGAATCCTGATTCTTCCTTCTTTCTAGCGAGGGAACCAATTAACAGACGCCCCTCCATGCTAGCCAAGAGTTGGTCCCAATTCGCCTTTCCTTTTTCGACGCACGAGCGGTGATAGCGGATAGACGGGCCTACCTTCTTGGAGAAAAAAGGTGTGAAACCAGCCACACATAGAGAGCCAGTGCACAACAAACAATTCTTGCGCTGCTCTTTTCACATCCCCGGTCGAACGTGTCATACATGGCCAAAATGGCGACGACCGGGCTTTCCTTGCCATGATGAAAGGCGAGGAAAGCGTCAATCGCTGCTAGGTCCACTAACCCTTCCATATTCGGAAAGAGGACAACTCCAAAGATCAAAAGCACCAAGATGTCAATAAAAGAAAGCCCATTCGCCTTGATTTGCCAAGGCCTTTGCCCTTTCCTCCAAACACTTCCTTGGTACTCCGACTACCCCATTCCTGTTTTGCTTTACACGGTCCAACTCTTGTGCTGAGATTTTCACTACCTTGGCAACTCTTGTCGTGGAGGGATAGAACCCAGAGAAAAGATATGGCTTCCTTCCTCCCAGTGGGCATCCCAGGATTTCTTCAAACTCTTTCACAGTCGGCACTAGCTGGAAGTCCTCAAATGTGAAGCACCTTAGGGGCTGGTCATAATACTGGGAAAGGGATGCAATCGGTTCCATGGAGACTTCTACCCTAGCTAGGTCCCAAATCTTACCATAGGCTTTGCGGAAGGCTTGCCGTTGAAGTTGACCCATTAATTGCCCCAACTCTCGTAAACTAGTGACCTCTAAGCTCTTGATTTTGACTTGATAGAACCTCTTTTTAAGCGAAGGCTTTTGACTTGATTCCATGTTTTACTAAAGTGAAATAAAATCTAATGTGAATCAAAACTCCGACATCTATCATGGGTGGAATGGATGAATGCATGAAGAAATGCATATGACACAGATGCAATTTACGAATACGGGAGCCCGAGAAACTGTCTCCTTCTTAGATACAACGTCTAGGGGTAGCAAAGTGCCCCAATGTATGTATTTAAAACGGTGACACAGACCCTTCGTTGGTTTGTTTACAGAGGGGATCAAGACAGAACCCATGTGCGATGCATATTCGAAAGGCGCAACACGGGAATGTACACAGTACGACAATATTCACAAACAAATATAAGCAAAAGGGTACATGACACTTATGCATGGCAGTGTGAAAAATGGCACGCAGCGTGTTTGCTCCGTGCCCCTATTTAAAGGGACCTATATGGGAGGGAACTAAAAGGGCTTTTAGTGATAATTCCCAAGGTGGTCATATCTCTCTTGATGGTTTGTAGAGGTATCATCCTCTTCGAAGAACATACTGCTGCAGTAGGGACTACTAGCAACAATATGTTTTCAAAGAAAAAAACTCTAGATAAGGGTTCACTGCAATCAAGCAAGTCGGAGACCTAGCATGATCACAGATTCACCTCCACTCCTTATGTTCCCACGAACCCGGGTATAGGGCCCCCTTTTTTTTTCAACTCAACGTGTGTGCAAATAGTGTTAGTGTTTGTGTGCATCAAATGAATAAATATTTACCTCAAGCATACACTTAAAAATGCACAAAAAACATCAATGAGCTATATATACAAGAACATAATGAAGGGAAACCCAACAAAGGAGTAAGTCACGGTAAAACATTGCACAAGATTAAATGGCCTAACTCTCTAAAAACAGTCCCCAGTGGAGTCGCCAACTGTCGCAACCTACCCTTCGGCGGGAGGGCGACGTGTGACTCGCGGGATGCGTGTTCCATGAAAGGAATATGTGCGGAGTCACCACCAACGTTTATTTGAGGAAAACGTAGGAAAAACCGGAAAAGATGCGATCTACGAACTTTTAAGTGAAAGGTTCGGGAGTTGTATTTACGCACGGGGAAGGTATTAGCACCCCACACGTCCGTCACAAGGGACGACAGCCTTTAATCGAATGTGCAAACATGACTTTGATTTTTACGTTCCCTTTTTATGTCTTTATATCCTTTATACCCTTTTTATATTTTTCTCTTTTTGTGGTTGACAAGGGTGTTTCCCTTTGCTCCTACGTATTCCTCAATTTGCGATGAGGAAATCAGACCTACGTAGTTCTTTCTTATCAAGTAATTCTTTTTTACTTAAGTGGTGATCATTTTAAGGCGTTGGACCTTAAAAATGATCCATTTTACTTAGTGAGAAATTGAAATGACAAACTTCAAAAGCCTATTTTTATGGACGAGCTTGACTAGGCGAGTTGATTTTAGCCTTAGTTTCACTTTAGTTATTAATCAATTCGATTAAGAATGAGAAATCCCAAAGAGAAAACGTCCGATTGATTTTCCGCTTTATTTTGCTAAAAGATGTTTTTTTTATTATTATTATATTATTTTTTACCTCTTTTTTTTTATTTCCAACGTGGTTATGGCACGACTGAACGGTCGAAATTTATTTTAACCGATGTTAACGGATAATACAATTCAAACGTTCGGTGGAAATTGATTTTATTTTTAAGTTAAGCGAGAAATGACTTAAGTAAAGTGGCTTAAGCACGTCAACAGGGGGTATAAAAAGTAAATGAAACGAGAATAAAAATGCACGAAACACAATGTGGACCACTATGGGTACATAGAATGAATCGAAAAGCTTGGTTCGAGGTGCTTATCTGTTGAAGATCGAAGAACGATGAAGAACGTCGAAGAACGGTTGAAACCTTTGCGAAATTCCTCACGGAAAACGTTACAGAAACGTTTCGGAAGCGCCTCGGCTTAGATTTTCTTCACGGAAACAATTTTTCCAAGCAAATTCGAAAGAGAGAGAAGTGCCTAAGGGGCTGAACCCTTTTCTTCTTCACTTCCTCCCCTATTTATAGCAAAATAGGGGAGGTGCTTGCCGCCCAGCTCGCCTAGGCGAGCCAGGTTGCTTCCTCCAGAAGCAACAGCCTTCTGGAGGAATATTCTGGAGGGCCCAAGTGGGCCTGGGTGCTATTTGCACTCCCATTTTTACTAAGTACACCTCCCTCTGCTTTTTTTGGTGATTCTTTTTTTTCGTAAAGTTACGGAAACTTACGAACTTCGTAACGATACTTTTTTTCTTTCCGTAATGTTACGGAACCTTGCGGATTACATAATCATCCCCTTTTTGACTTACGGAATGTTACGGAATCTCACTTAATTATGCAACGATGCTTCCATTTGATTTCCGGTGTGTCACAGAAACTTACGGATTGTGCATCAATATTTTTTGGTTTTCCGGCATGTCCTGGAATTTCACAAATTGCCTAATGATGGGTGCCAAGCACCTCACAAGGACCAAAGAAAGGTCGCATGTCATCAAGCAAAGGTCCCCGGACGAAATTAGGGTATGACATTACGGAACCTCACTAATTGTGCAACGATGCTTCCTTTTGATTTCCGGTGTGTCACGGAACCTTACGGATTGTGCATCAATATTTTCTTTTGATTTCCGGCACGTCACGGAATTTCACAAATTTCCTAATGATGGGTGCCAAGCACCTCAAAATGACCAAAAACAAGTTGCATGCCACCAAGCTCAGGTCCCCGGACGAAATTAGGGTATGACAGTTGCCCCTCTTTACTTGTCTTTTATTGGAGATAAAAGGGAAGTAAAGATAAGACACTAATTTCGTTCCTCTCGGTTGACGAGAGTCGCGGGTGACCATAAAACATCTGCATGCAAATGACTTGTTTTTCCCGGGGGAACAAAGGGTGCAGAAGACGATGTCAGTCTTCGCATGCTATCAGGCTTTTCGTCTTACAGATAGCAAAAAAAAAGTTTATACGGATAACCACTCGGGTATTTCCGCCCGTCAGCGTGACTCAAATGTCAGTATGACAGATCTTGTGAGCGCGGAAGATGACGTAAATCTCCGCGTGTCAACGGGCTTGTCGGCCGCGATTGACGAAGGGCACAGAAGACGACGTTAGTCCCTGCGTGCTATCAGGCTTTTCGTCTTACAGACAGCAAAAAAGTTTTGAAAGTGCGGACAACCACTTGGGTATCTCCGCATGTCACGTGACTCCAGCGTCAGCATGACAGAACTTGTGAAGGTGACCGACAAAAGCAAGGCTCTTGCTCCTACGTATCCTCCAATGAGGAACTCAGACCTACGTAGTTCTTGATAACTTGTGAGACTTGAAAAAGTCTCCACCGGAAGATGCTGACATCTTCGGAAAGGGCGCAGATGACGACGTTGGCCTCTGCTCGTCAATCACACTTGGGGTCACTGAATGATGAGGTGCGGATAACCGTAAGGTGTCTCCGCGGGTTACCAGCTCTTGGGTCATGGTAACAAAAAGCGGTGTGGTCGACAAAAGCAGGGCTTTTGCTCCTACGTATCCTCAAATGAGGAACTCAGACCTACGTAGTTCTTGATAACTTGTGAGACTTGAAAAAGTCTCGGTGTTTTCTCCACTAAAATGCAAACATGCTTTAGTAAAGAGACCAATTTTCCAACTGATTAGAGCAACATATGCCTTTTTGAGTGAAAAACAATGCGTCTACCGAGGAAGGAGAGTCTGCTGATGAAACCCCCCCATAACCATAAATGAGATTTTGGATGTTAGCATTTCGTTTCTAAATGACCATTTAGAGGAAACACTAGGTTCAACAAAAAATAGAAGAAAATCACTCAGAGTGTATTAACCTCGCACAGGTAAGTGTTTTATCCTAATTCCGAACCATAGATATGCCACGACTTGACTTTGCGAATCATTTCCTATCAAATTAAAGATTACATGCGTGATCATGGATCAATAGGACTTTCCTTGGAAATAGGTTCTTTTGGTGGTTTTTTTTCGGCTTTTGATTGATTTGATTTTTTCTGGCTTTCTTCCTTTTCTGTTCTTGTTTGACGCGAGGCGAACAAGTCACCGACGCACAGGATTTTGGTTGGTAATCAAAGGGAGAAAACCACTTTAGGTCATGGTTTCCTTTCCTTCCTTTTGTTCATTTGGTGACAATTCTGTATTGTTCAGATATTGTCTGGTCAAAAGACCTTTCCGCACATTTCTTCTGCTTCTTTGATCAGGAACTTTCTTTCCTTCCTTTTTCTTCTTCCTTTTTTACTTTCTCCCATTCTTTGATTGGGAATTTTCTTTCTTTTCTTTTCGCTTTCTCCCACTCTTTGATTGGGAATTTCTTTTCCCCTCTTTTTTTGCTTTCTCTTTGATTGGAAATTTTCCTTCTCCTTCTTTTGCTTCCGAGGGTAAGGATTGACATTCTCACCCTGGGTCAAGGTTTATGGTGAGTTAGGATTTGGCTCAAGGCTTGTAGAATGGCTAGACACGATACATGTCAGGGTTTGGTTTGGTTCAAGGATAAAAAGGGATGCCCCACATTATTTCCATGACACAAATGCAAAATGATGATTTGGAAACTTTATGCAAAACTGGTCATGCATGCACCTATGTGGACACTCAAGTGTCAAATTTTTATGGTCATGTGATGCTAAGGCTCAGGATTCATTTCCTCTATTTTAGTCAACACAATGTTTCCAAAATATGTTCTTTTATCCATTTGTGCATTTATCCGAATCCATTCGGGCGCCCGGGAAAATTTTCACAGCGTTCACCCTCCAGGTGTACACACATTTTTTTTCAAAAACTAGCTATGATCGGCGAATTTTCCTTTCAAACAAAAGTCGGAAATCATCTCTTTCAAAAACATGTCGGTTCTTTATCTTCTATTTTCCTTCTTTTTCTCCTTACTTGCTCTCTCTTTCTTTTTTTTTTATTTTTATTTTTATCATGATTTTTGTTTGTTTTATTTTTTGGACGATGTTCCTAAACGAAAAACTCTACACGGTTCCAGAATTTCAAATAAACATCATCGATAATAATGATATAAGCACTAACGCAACAATCCAAACAAAAATGTATGCGCTGTACAAATGACAATCGAAACAACAAAAACAAACATTAGTTTCTCAAGTCAAAAAGATAACATAACATAAAAATGATAAAAGAAATATGAAAGAAAACATGAATCTATGGATCTCCCAGTCATGTAGCTCCACTCCCTCCCAAGAAGTCAAGCAAATCGGCCATCTCCTCGTCCTCGTGGGCCTCCTCTCCATCATCGGGAGCCTCTGGGGGTGCCTCTCCTGCTTGGGCCTCGGGCCAATCTCCGGGCCATGCGACCTCTGCCCTGAACTGGTCTGGAGTAGGGCATGAAAAAGAAGCGAAGCCCTGGATCTGCATGTTGAGGCTCAGCTGGTAAAGACAATCATGGGTCTGTACATGTGCCCGGTGGTTGGCCGCCTGCTGGCGAACCAAATGCCGTAAATACTGCCCCATGTCAAACGACCCAGCCGGGCCAGCCTGATGAGGTGGTGGTGGCGCACCTGCGGCCTGTGGAGCATCACCCTGAGCCTGTCTCTGGGTGCAGTACTTCTCAATAAAAGCCCGGGTGATGGGCGGCCGAATCACCTTGGTAGGTGCAACGGGGACTCCGAACGACTGGCAGAGTCCTGTGATCAGTGCGGGAAAT
Source organism: Glycine max (assembly GCF_000004515.6). Taxonomy (NCBI): domain Eukaryota; kingdom Viridiplantae; phylum Streptophyta; class Magnoliopsida; order Fabales; family Fabaceae; genus Glycine; species Glycine max. The sequence continues at coordinate 23,291,260 of NC_016089.4, forward strand.
CCCAGGGCCCTGTTGGACTTATCTGGGTCCAAAGGGTGCCTGGTCGGCGCCATACCTGCAAATAGATAAATGGCATCAGCAATCAACTGAGCCACGTGAATACTCATCCGTGTCAGGATGGCGTACACCAGCTGACACTTCGGCAAAGGGAGGTCGGAATTATGATCACTGGGCAGGATGTTGCTGAGCAGCAACGTCATCCATATCTGGGTCAGGGTGGTCATGTTGGTGCGCATAATTCGCACTCGCCTCCCTGCAGCAGTCTGGGCAAAATCCTGCCCCGGTATACACAACAATTGGGCGATGGCCTCCTCATCAAAACCATCAGACCGGTTCCTCCTCTGGCCATACTCGCACTCCTGGCCCTCTTCCAGCACTAAAGGATATCCTAGGAACTGGCTGATAGCATCCTCATCGAACGGGATCCACTGACCCCTCACCCAGGATCTCATATCTCGCACGCCCTCCTCCATAGGCCAAGCATTGGCATAAAATTCGAGGACTATGTATGGGTCGAACTTGGCCATGGGGGTAACCAGTGATGCCCACCGCCGGCGAACTATCTCCTCCTGGAAATCGGCATACTCATCGTCCTTGAGCTGGACGCGTCGCTCCCGGAGAAATGACCACCCCTTGATGGCCTCGAAGCGCTGCTGGTGTTCAGCGCTCCTAAAGCGGTGGCTGTCATACTCGGGAGCGGAACTGGTTCCTTCGGCCGCTTTATCCTTCCTGGACCTCTTTGAGGCAAGCTTCCTCGGGGCCATTTCCTGCGAAGGCAAACATTTGGAAAGTTAGTTTTACCAAGAAATGCTACTCTTAAAACGAAAATGACATACAACCTCCTCCAATAATCACAAACATCAATGTAAATTTAGAGCAAACTCATGCACATAATTCCTTACGAACATTCACTTGCACAAGATATTCTTCTAACTAAGAAAAATGCACCCATGCACAATCAAGGCACCTTCATTACCTAGATCACTTATATGTACTTCCAAGGTGTATTTGCTACCTACATCACATGCATTTCCTTTGCTAAATTTACATACATGCATACTCAAAGCACTTTGGCTACCAAAAATTGCATACGTGCACATTCTGGTATTTCTAATACCTATATATACACAAACTTCGTGATGAATCTTGGCTACCTACACAATAAGGTGCTACATTTCATGCTTTATTCTAGTGTTTTTGCTACCTAAAGCCGCATGCAAATTCAAGTATATTTTCTTTTGTTGACTAAAATTGCATTCAAATTAAAAGGTATCTTTATAAGGTATTTTCTTTACATAACATGCAACATATATATATATTTTTTTTGTGAGACATTTTGGCTACCAAAAATTAAACGTACATACATCCAAGTATTTTGCTACCATACCCAAAGTGTAAATTGCCAAAGGTATTTTGCTACTTATTCTACACCTACACGTTTATGATGAACAAAATTCCTAAACATCTAGGCGTAGGGAAACTATTGTAGCGTGGCTCATAGCTGATTGCTGGCCAAAAAGGGTAGCTTCACCCAATATGCATCCACTCTTGTGTTCTCTTGCATAAAAACTTTGGTTCCTAGGCCTAGGATATATGTGGGGCAATTACTCTAGCCCTTACGAAACTGAATACATGTCCCAAAAAATAGAAAACATGTGCAAACCAAATTGTCCCATAGGTTGTTTCCCTACAAAAATCACGCGCTAATGCCATTGAGGCATTTCACCGAACACTTGGTGGGCGCGCGTTTAGGCATCAATAGCAAGAGAACGGGGACAATGTGGCATGTCCCATTGCTTCAAAATGCATTATAGGCCTAGGGCCATCTCATACAAACCCTTAATTCAACCCAATCAAGCAAGAAAACAAACCAAAATTGCCCCACATACATGAGCACATTCCCACAATTCAGAGCACCAAAAGAAGATCAAAATACACCAATGGAAAGCTAGAAAGCTTAAGGATGGAATACTTACTTGTTGGTGATGAATAAAAGCGCAAAACTGAATCGAAAAATGCGAAAAATAGTGATCCTAGGGTTGCAAACTCGTAAATCCCGTGGGTATTGCTTTTGAATGGGGGGAAAATAAGTTTTTGAATGCAAAAACGTCCCCCTTCTTCATTTTTTATATTTTGGTGCAGGGGTTGCTCGCCCAGGCGAGCTAACCTGCACTTTTTTTTTTAAAAAAAAAGGTCGATTGATTTATGAGGCGACTGTACACGGGAATGGCTCGCGTGAGGTACTGATCGAAACTCCCAAGGATAGATTAGGCATCGAACAAAGGTAATAATTACTATAATTTCAAAGGATACTGGGCTACTTTACAGCAGCGCTTTCCGCTTGTCCCGAGCTAGGTTAAGGACGACGACCTATTGGTAGTGACCCTAGCCTCCTTTTGTGTCCGTCTCAAATTATCCGTGAGTAGGAAACAACGAGGTGTGACAAATCTCGACCGCGTCATTGCCTTACCTCAATTGGTTTCTGCTGTTTTAACTTTGTCTTTACCCCAGAAGTAGCTCGAGATGATCCTGCCCCTGTTTTACCACAACAATATGCATGCGTATGCGTATGCATGAATGTTTTCAAATGCAGCAAATTTTAGTGAAAGTTGGTTTAGGTTCAATTTTAATTAAGCGTTTGGGTATCCCATGAACTGAGCGGAAGGGCTCAGGTGATCACAAACTAACGAAAGGTTTAAAACCAACATGAGGACTAAAGCCTCGAACCCACGTTCACTTCTTTAAAAGATTGTAACGAGATATACAATAGGCGGGGAATCCCTGGGGGAAACCCAGAAAACACATAAAGATAAAGAACATGCAGCGACATCCTTAATTGCCCCAGATTCTAAGCATAATATCGCTTGACGATGTCAGAGTTCACGGGTGAAGGTAGCTCTTCGCCATCCATGTTGGTAAGCACCAGGGCTCCTCCGGAAAAAAGCCCTCTTCACAACAAAAGGCCCCTCGTAGTTTGGGGCCCATTTTCCTTGATTGTCCTTGACAGCATGGGACATTTTCTTTAGCACAAGGTCTCCCTCGTGGAACTTGCGCAAGCGTACCTTCTTGTTGAATGCATTCTTCATTCTCTGCTGGTACAAGCGCCCATGACTCATGGCTGTTAAGCGCTTACCTTTGATGAGGTTGAGTTGGTCATAGCGCGTTTGAGCCCACTCTGATTCCTTTAATCCGGATTCTGCCAAGATTCTTAATGACGGGACTTCTACTTCAAATGGTAGCACAGCCTCCATTCCATATACCAATGAGAACGGCGTTGCCCCAGTCGACGTTCGTACTGAAGTTCGGTAACCGTGTAACGCGAATGGGAGCATCTCGTGCCAATCTCTGTACGACACAGTCATCTTTTGGATAATCTTTTTGATATTTTTATTGGCCGCTTCCATCTTTTGGCCAATCTCTTTCTTAATGAACCTGACCACTACACCCCTCGTGACATTGGTGTAGGAGGCCGCCTCGACCCACTTGGTGAAATAATCTATCGCCACGAGGATGAAGCGATGACCATTCGAGGCCTTGGGCTCAATGGCCCCGATGACATCTATTCCCCACATGGAGAAAGGCCAAGGGGCAGACATGACATTCAGAGGATGCGGTGGAGCATTGACATTGTCTGCGAATGCTTGACATTTGTGGCATTTCCTTACATGGACACAACAGTCACTTTCCATGGTGAGCCAGTAATAACCTTCCCTTAGGATCTTTCTGGCCATAGCATGCCCGTTGGCGTGCGTTCCAAACGAGCCCTCATGGACTTCCTCGATCATGTGGTTTGCCTCTTTGGCATCCACGCACCGCAGGAGTGTCATGTCGTGGTTTCTCTTATACAGTATGCTTCCACTCATGAAGAAGCCGACCGCCAATCTTCTCAACGTCCTTTTATCATTGTCGGCAATCTCTGGTGGGTATTCTTTGCTTACGACATATTGCTTGATGTCTAAATACCAAGGCTTACCATCCCGTTCCTCTTGTACTTGGCAACAATGCGCGGGTTTGCCACGACACCAAAATTCAATGTATGGTAGATCCCCTTGCGGCGTTAGCTAGAACATGGACGCCAAAGTGGCAAGCGCATCATCCATTTGATTTTCCTCGCGGGGAACATGATGGAAGGAGATCTCATCAAAGGTCTTAGCCAATTCCTTGATATAGGCTTTGTAGGGTATCAGCTTGGGATCTCTAGTTTCCCATTCCCCTCTCAGCTGATGGATTACCAACACTGAGTCGCCGTACACCTTGAGTAGTTTGACATTGGAGTCAACCATTGCCTGGACGGCCAGGGCACATGCTTCATACTCGGCCATGTTGTTGGTGCAGTCGAATCCTAGCCTGGCTGTGAAAGGTACACATTGATTGTCCGGAGAGACCAATACTGCTCCAACGCCATGGCCTAGAACATTCGACGCTCCGTCAAACCATACGGTCCATTTGTCCCGATCTTCGTCCAATTTTTCCTCAAACAAGGCCATGATGTCCTCATCCGGGAATTCGGGATGCATGGGCTGATAGTCGTTAAGAGGCTGCTGAGCCAAATAATCAGCCAAGGCGCTTCCTTTTATTGCCTTTTGGGTGACGTAAACAATATCAAACTCGGATAGCAGGACTTGCCACCGGGCGATTCGTCCCGTGAGAGCTGGCTTTTCAAAGATGTACTTAACCGGGTCCATCTTGGATATCAACCAGGTAGTATGACTCAGCATGTACTGCCTTAGGCGATGGGATGCCCATACTAAAGCACAACACATTCTTTCGAGCAAGGAGTAATTCATTTCACAGGTCGTGAACTTCTTACTTAGGTAGTAAACAACGTGCTCTTTCTTTCCGGATTCATCATGTTGCCCCAGCATACACCCCATTGACTCGTCCAAGATTGTCATGTACAAGATGAGAGGCCTTCCAAGTACTGGTGGCATAAGCACGGGAGGATTCATAAGACACTTCTTGATCCTTCCAAAAGCCTCTAGGCAACCCTCATTCTAGCGATCAGTTTGGTTTTTGCGTAAGAGCTTGAACAACGGCTCACAAATGGCGGTGAGCTGCGATATGAATCTGGCAATATAATTCAAGCGTCCCAGGAAACCTCGGACTTGCCTCTCGGTACGGGGTTCCGGCATCTCAAGGATGGCCTTCACCTTTTCGGGGTCTACCTCTATCCCTTTTTGGCTTACGATAAAACCAAGCAATTTCCTTGATTTGACCCCAAAGGTACACTTAGCGGGGTTCAACCTTAATTGATATTTCTTAAGCCTTTCGAACAACATTCGCAGGTTGACAAGGTGTTCTTCCTCGGACTTAGATTTAGCAATTATGTCGTCCACGTAGACCTCGATCTCTTGGTGCATCATATCATGGAACAAAGCTACCATGGCCCGTTGATAAGTTGCCCCGGCATTCTTGAGTCCAAAGGACATCACTTTGTAACAGAATGTCCCCCACAGGGTGACAAAGGTAGTCTTTTCCATATCCTCTGGCGCCATCTTTATCTGATTGTAACCGGAGAAACCATCCATGAAGGAAAACAAAGCGAAATTGGCCGTATTATCTACAAGGATATCGATGTGTGGCAAAGGAAAATTGTCCTTGGGACTGGCCCGATTCAGGTCCCGATAATCCACACACATTCGTACCTTCCCATCCTTCTTAGGGACTGGTACAATGTTGGCAACCCATTCTGGGTACCGAGCGACCGCCAGAAAACCAGCGTCAAATTGCTTCTTCACTTCTTCTTTTATTTTCAAGGATGTTTCGGGCTTCATCCTCCTCAATTTCTGCTTTACCGGGGAACACTCAGGATTTAGAGGTAATCGGTGCTGTACAATGTCAAAACTCAAACCAGGCATATCTTGGTACGACCAAGCAAAGATGTCTTGGTAGTCTCTTAGCAGGGTTATTAATTCTTCACGGACAGGTGCGGTAATACCCGTGCCTATCTTTACTTCCCTTTTTCCACTGCCAGTTCCCAAGTTTACTAGTTCTGTTTCTTCCTGATGAGGCCCCATTTCTTGGTCCTCATGGGCGACTATCCTTTCTAACTCCGGGGGAAGTCCCACATCCTCATTCTCTTCATCTTTCGTTTGATTCGTTTCCTGCTCGAAGTTGATAGGCGGGTCCCAGGTATTAGTACCTTCGGGGGACGCGTCATTGGATCTGCCGTTTTAAACATAAAGAAGTAAACATGCAAATGGATGAGAATCAGTAGAGACATAGGAACAGATGAAGAAAGATCCTTGTATTATAAATTCAAAAACAAAAGACACAAAGCCTTAACAAAAGAAAAACTCTAAAGCCTAGGCCCAACTATAGAGCTTTTAAAACCGTAAAGGTTTACATTATGCTCGTTGCGTAAATGCCGGGGCGTTCTTCCACTCGGCAATTTCCCAGGTGGAAATCAGGAGGGCATGGTCGTACCAAATCCAATGTACTCGGAACATCATCTTCGTATATCGCGACCACTTGACCTTCATCCCCCAGACCCGCGCTTATAAAGCTCCTACTTATGTGGCAGGGTGGGCTTCCTTCACCTTCTTGTCTCAACCGCGAGCTTTGACTACCGCTCTTCCTTCCCGCGATGCTTCTCTTTATATCTGCTTGAGTGGGCTTATAGCCTAACCCATACTTCCCACGATTTCCTTTGGCATTTATCAGGCTAGTTATGCCGCCGTTGTCTTTGCCTAAACCCATTCCGGGTTCGTAACCGTTCCCCAACATAACTCGGGCCATCATTACTGCTGCATCGGACAGGCAAGCTTGCCCAGAGAAGGAATCCACGGAGGAAATGCTTACCACCTCGAAAGACTGGAAAGCGGTTTCTAATGACTCCTCTGCGGCCTCCACATAAGGCATAGAGGATGGGCAGCTCACCAAGATGTCTTCCTCGCCTGATACGATGACCAGATGCCCTTCCACTACGAATTTCAACTTTTGGTGGAGTGTAGAGGGAACAACTCCCACTGAGTGGATCCACGGACGCCCCAACAGACAGCTGTAGGGGGGGTTAATATCCATTATTTGGAAGGTAACTTGACAGGTGTGAGGGCCTATCTGTACTGGGAGATCGATCTCTCCCCTAACCTCTCGGCGGGTGCCGTCGAAGGCACGAACCACCATTGAACTCGACTTTAGGTGGGAAGCATTGAATGGTAATTTCTCCAAAGTGCTCTTAGGCATCACGTTTAAACTGGAACCATTATCGATGAGCACCTTGGCTACGATATGGTCCATACACTTGACTGATACGTGCAAAGCTTTATTATGCCCTTTCCCCTCGGCGGGGATTTCTTCTTCGGCGAAGGCGAGATAGTTGTTGGCAGTGATATTATTGACCAGCCCTCCAAAACCTTCTACCGAGATGTCTTGGGCCACATGGGCCTCGTTCAGAACTTTTACTAGCAGAGCCCGATGAGGCTCGGAGCTCATGAGTAACTCCAATAGCGAGACCCTGGCCGGGGTTTTGTTGAGCTGTTCGATAACCTTGAATTCGCTCTGCTGAATTATACGGAGGAACTCGCTGGCTTCCTCTAGCGAAACCTCCTTTTTACCATCATTTTTCTCTGGAAGACCTTTCACCGGAATATCTTTATTCGAAGCGAGGGGTGCTTCGTCATCTTGTTCCTCCACCACTTTTGCTTTCCCCTTGACGTTCGCGGGTTGGACTGGTAGGTCCGGGGGTGCAAACACATGACCGCTACGGGTCACACCACTCAGTCCCGTGATATTTGTTACCTTAGTCGACAACGAGCTGACGTCGGTGGCTTCTTCTTCCTTCCCCCTCGGAGGTGTATATCTCCATGGGACTGCGTGGCTATTTTGGTACGGGAAAGGGACAGGTTTAGCTGCCAAGGGGTGTCTGGGCTTTTGCGAAGCTGTGCCCTTGGTGAAGTATATCACCAAGGGTTTGGGCTTCGCAACAGTGCTCCCATCCGTGGACTGCATGCATATGAGCTGCTCCTCTCTTCCTTCACTGCCAACTTCCAGTCGACCTTGATCTATCATCCGCTGTAACAATTCCTCTACTCCCAAACACGTTTCCATGTCATGCAGCTCGCCGGAATGCAGCAAACAGGAATCCTTCTTACGCCCACTATGGGGAATCACACCTCCCTTTTGTAGGGCCTCAAAGATAAACCTCCTAGGGGTTGCCACATCCCTTAAAGGTTTAGACCTGCGCGGCCTATCGGACTCAACGGCATTAACTGCTCCCCCTCCATGATTGGCGAGCGGATTGGTTTTCACATTGGGCCGATCCTCTTGGAAAGTCAGCCATCCAGCATCTATCAAATGTTGGACCTTGTGTTTAAAGGCCAAGCATTTTTCAATGGAATTCCCCGGGGCACCCCCATGGTACTTGCAAGTTGCGTTAGGGTCATACCACTTTGGGAAAGGGGGTTGGAAGACTTTTCCGGGAGTTACCACGGCCAATTGGTTGGCGATGAGGGACGGCAAGAGGTCTTCATACGTCATTGGGAGGGGTGAATTCTTGAAATGGCCTCGGAGGGAAGCTCCTTATTGCGTTGGAATTGCCGGCCGGGTGAGTTGTGTTTGGAGTTGGAACTTGGGGAGCTTCCCTCTGGGTGGATGCCTTAGGCTGCACAGGTGCTGAACTAGAGGCGTACTGATGGGTACCATGAGGTGGCTGCGGGGGTTTGACCCACGCGGGCGTTGAAGAGACAGTATGGCATCTCCTTCCTTCCTTTTTGCCCCCGTTGTCCCGATTCTTTTGGCATTCGCACTCGTGGAGGAAACGTAATCGAACTTTCCTCTTTTCAATCCTACCTCTATTCTTTCCCCGGCGAACACTAGGTCCGCGAAGCTGGACGACATGTAACCTACTAGCTTCTCATAGTAGAACACTAGCAAAGTGTCTACCATCATAGTGATCATCTCTCTCTCGACCATGGGAGGAGCCACTTGTGCTGCCAGGTCTCTCCACTGCTGTGTGTATTCTTTAAAGGTTTCGCCCTTTTTCTTGAACATATTCTGCAGCTGAGTGCGATCGGGAGCCATATCGGAATTATACTGATAATGCCTTAGGAAGGCAGTAATCAGATCCTTCCAAGTACGGATACGGGAAGCTTCCAAATTAGTGTACCAAACTACTGCGGCTCTGGCCAAGCTATCTTGAAAAAAGTGTATTAATAGCTTCTCATCCTTAGAGTGTGCGCCCATCTTGCGACAGTACATCTTGAGATGGTTCTTGGGACAAGTTGTCCCTTTATACTTGTCGAAGTCTGGTACTTTGAACTTCGGAGGGATAACAACATCGGGTACTAAGCAGAGATCCATCATGTCTGCGAACGGATAGTCACCAAATCCTTCCACGGCCCTCAGTCTCTCCTCGAGGAGATCGAGCTTCCTCCTTTCTTCAGTTGCCGGGGACGGTCCTTCCATGGAAAAAACTATTGGTTGTGTCGTGATGTTGGGCTGAGGCAACGTGCTGGGTGCCGGCCCTTCGGGGATCGGGGGATAGAACTCGACATCCCTTTGAGTATAGTCTTGAGGGTCTTCGTGGACCTCGTCAGGCTGTTGAGGAGGCTCTCTTTCAAGGACGGGAGAAGCAATATGGCCCGTATCGTCTTGCAGGACGGGTGGTGAGTAGTTGGGCGGCAATCCATAAGGGTAAGCCACTCGATTGTATCCCAGATGAGGGTTGTCGTCATGCCTCAGTGTGTTCCTTCCCCGTCCTACTATGTTTGAGGGAGGATGGCGCGCGGTATCCAAGAGAGTTGGGTCTGCTTCGGCAGCCGAACTGACAGCGGCAGCGGTGGCCACGTTTTTCTCCATGAGTTGCCTCATTCCTAACATGGCCTCCATCATGGAAGCCATCTGTTCTTTCAGAGCCGACATGTCGGCTTTCATCTGTTCCTGTGTCTCCTCTTGATCACCCATCGTTCTAGATTTGGATCTGGTGCGATAGGGATGCCTTGTGGCGCGTTTAGTTATGGTGTTTTTCCCGGTTGACCAAACGTGAGGAGTGGGTAAAGAAAGAAAGAATGCATGCTAGAGATAAAATGCAGGAGTGATTTGATTCGCACAAGCTTTTTGGAGTAGAAACATGGGACCAACTCATTTTATTTCAGAAAGTCGTATCTAGTCAAGATCCGAGAGACCATACAAGTTTCCTAGCGGTTTCTAATTATATGGGCCATTAAGTCTATCATATGCTGACAATAGCTGAGAAGCCCATGAATTTCTTCGGGGGCGGAGTAGGTGTCCGCCATTGCCTTGGCCTTGGCTAACAATCGGGGAAGTTCTTGACTCCCGTTCAAGGTAAGAGCAAACCGATCCATCCACATGGTTGCCTCTTGGTGTAAAGAGTCGATCACCCTTCCTCTAGCCTCTTTTTCCGTGTATACTTGGGCATACTCGTCTGCGACCCTATACTCGTGGGCCATGGCTAGACTTAACTCTTCTTGGTACTTGGCGATGATAGCTAGCATGTTGGTCTCCGTCTCGCATAAACGTTGAGACAAGCTCCTTTTGGACCTTGAACAGGCAACTAACTCCTCTTTCAAGACCATGCTATGTGCTCGCGACTGGTCCCTCTCTTCCCTTCACAGCTTGAGTTCACTGTTGCTACCCCACAGAGCTCCGCGAAATTTGTTATGGCCATACTCTTCCTTGTGAGCCCTCTTGGTCTCTTGTTCAAGGGCTCTTGCGGTAGTTGCATTATCTTCCCGTAATTCGGCACACTCCTTCCGGATGTGTGTAGCGGCTAACTTGAACTTCTCCTTGGCAAGTTTTGCCTTTCCTAACTCGTTTTTGAGAGCTTGGACTTCTTCGTCTTCTTCCGGTGCTTCGAAATTGTCTTCGCTGACGACTTTTAACTTGGCGAGCCAATCTAAACCTCGTATATGAACTTTCAGCCATTCATGATAACCACCAATGATGCCATTACGAATGCCCCTAAGTTCTTGATCTTTCCTTAATGGGGTTTCCCATGCCTTATGGATTCTTTGTATAGCCTTGAAATTTTGCGCGCCGAAATCTCTCACAAGGAAAGGGGACATGCTTTCTTCCATCGGTGCTCCCCTCATGGGGTACCCTAGTTGTGTTATAGCGAGCGCGGGATTGTAGTTAATACAACCCCTCGTTCCTATCAGCGGAATGTTTGGGTACCCTCCACATGAGAAAAGGACTCCCTCCTTTCCTTCCTTCCATCGGGGGAACCAACTGATTGTTCTACCTCCTATCCCGGCCAAGAGCTGGTCCCAATCTATTCCTCTCTTTTCAGCACACGAGCGATGGCTTTGGAACGGACATGGATGCCTCGTGTCTTGCTGGAACAGGTGTGAAACCAACCAAACACAGAGAGCGGGCAAGCAACAGATGATCCGTGCGCTACTCTTCTCGCACCTTCGATCATATGTGCTAAATAAATCTGCCAAGACAGCTACCACCGGGCTTTCCTTGCTATGGTGGTACGCAAGGAAAGCGTCGATGGCAGCTAGGTCCACCAAACCATCTACGTTTGGAAAGAGGATGACCCCAAAGATTAGCAATGCTAACACATCCATAAACGGGACCCAATCTTCTTGATTTGCCATATCCCTTGCCTTGTCTTCTAGGTACTTCCGTGGTAGGCCCGCTACGCCGTTTCGAGTTTGTTTTATGCGGTCCAAACCTCTTGCTGAATCCTTGATCACAGTTGCAATTCTGCTCAAAGAGGGGAGACACCCGGAGAAAAGATATGGTTTTCTTCCCCCGAGAGGACATCCTAGAATCTCCTCAAATTCTTCAATGGTCGGTACCAATTGGAAGTCTCCGAACGTGAAGCATCTCAAAGGCTGGTCGTAGTATTGGGTGAGTGACGCAATGGCCTCTATGGATACCTCTGCTATGGTCAAATCTAAGATCTTTCCGTAAGTCTTGCGGAAGGCTTGCATTTGGAGAGGTTCCATCAACTGCCCTAATTCGTTGATGCTGGTGGTATCTAGGCCTTTAACCTTGACTTGGTAAAACCTCTTGTCGGTTTGATTTGTCCCCATGCTTACTAAAGTGAGACAAAAAGCTGGTGCAAAGCAAAACTCCGATATCTCATGGGTGGAATGGATGAATGCATGAAGGAATGCATATGACACAGATGTAATTTAGGAATGCGGGAGCCCGGGAAACTGTCTCTTTCTTAGACACAACGTCTAGGGGTAGCGAAGCACCCTAATGTATGTATTTAAGACGGTGACCCGGACCCTCGGTTGATTTGTCTATAGAGGGGATCAAGACAGAACCCGTGTGCGATGTATATGCAAAAGGTGCAATATGGGAATGTACATAGTATGACAATACTTACTGAATATAAGCAAAAGGGTATATGATACTTATGCATGGCAGTGTGAAAAAATGGCACGCAGCGTGTTTGCTCCGTGCCCCTATTTAAGGGACCTATAAGAGAGAGAGCTAACTAGGCTTCTAGTGATAACCCCCAAGGTAGTCATATCTCTCTTGATGGTTTCTAGAGGTATCATCCCCTTCGAAGAACATAAGGCAGCAGTAGGGACTACTAGCAACAATATGTTTTCAAAGAGAAAAACTCTAGATGAGGGTTCACTGTTGTCATACCCTAATTTCGTCCGGGGACCTTTGCTTGATGACATGCGACCTTTCTTTGGTCCTTGTGAGGTGCTTGGCACCCATCATTAGGCAATTTGTGAAATTCCAGGACATGCCGGAAAACCAAAAAATATTGATGCACAATCCGTAAGTTTCCGTGACACACCGGAAATCAAATGGAAGCATCGTTGCATAATTAAGTGAGATTCCGTAACATTCCGTAAGTCAAAAAGGGGATGATTATGTAATCCGCAAGGTTCCGTAACATTACGGAAAGAAAACAAGTATCGTTACGAGATTCGTAAGTTTCCGTAACTTTACGAAAAAAGAATCACCAAAAAAAGGTAAGGGGGGTGAACTTATCCAGATAGGGGTGTAAATAGCAATTCAAATCTAGGCCCTTCCAGAACATTTTGGAAGTTGGGTTGCTTTAGGAGGAAGCAACTGGGCGGCAAGCTCCTCCACGTTTTTGAAAAATGGTTTTCGGGGCTTCCGCGGCTTCCGTAATACTTCCGTAAAATTTCCGAAAACCTTGGGTAAGCATATTCCACTTAACATTGGTGAAACGGAAGAGAAAAAAGATGAAAATCAAATTCGAAAACAGTTCCGTAAGGCTTCCGTAACTTTTCTGTAAAATACGAAAAGGGGGGTGAACTTAGTAATTCGGGTGCGCTTAGAAATCTTCTTCATTAAGTCTTTGGGCGGCAAACACCTCCTTTTTTTTCTATAAATAGGGGAGGGGGGAGCTGTTTCAAAATAAAAAAGACCCCTTTGGGTATGCATTTCGGCTATTTTGGGCAAAAACACGTTTTCGTGTAGAAAAATCAAGTCGAAGTACTTCCGTAACGCTTCCGTAAGCGATTCTGTGGAAATTCTTCATCGTTCTTCGTCGTTCTTCACCGTTCTTCGTTCTTCAACGGGTAAGTTTTCGAATTCGAGACTTTCAATTCATTTCTTGTTTTGTGTATTTTCACTTCAATTTCGTTTACTTTCAGTTTTCTTTTCTTCCGTTTTTAACGTGCTTTAACCATTTATTTAAGCCGTTTTCTCGTCTAATAAATGATAAAATGAATTTCAACCGATCATTTGTGTTGTAATCTCGTTTAATCACTGTTAAAACGAAATCTAACCGATCGTTCACGCTATAACCTCGGTTAAACCAAAAAAAGTAAAATAATAATAAAATAATCAAAATATCTTGAAAAATAATAATAAAATAATCAAAATATCTTTGAATAAAATAATAAAAAAAATCAATCGGACGTTTTTCTTTGGAAATTTCCTTGAATGAATTGATTAATAACCAAAGTGAAACTAAGACTAAAATCAACTCACAAATCAAGTTTTTTTCCGAAAAATCACTAAAAACCGTTTTAAGGTCCAACGCCTTAAACGGTCCTCTTTGCTTTTATCGGTTAACATGGACCGTTCAAAAGCATAAAATCAACATGTGACTTTACCGCTTTTGCAAGAACTACGTAGGTCTGATTTCCTCATCGCAATTGAGGATACGTAGGAGCAAAAGCCCCGAGAGATCGTTAATGGTCCAACACCTTAACGTTTCTCTCCTTTCAAAATCAAAAGATCATTTAATGGTCCAACACCTCAAATGACCTTTTTGTTCAATCAAAATATATCTTGCAAAAAGATAAAAAACAACTTAACCAAACACTTTGTTCCGAAAGAACTACGTAGGTCTGATTTTCTCATCCCAATTAAGGAATACGTAGGAGCAAAGGGAAACACCCTTGTCGACCACAAAAAGAGAAAATATATAAAAAGGGTATAAAGGATATAAGGACATAAAAGGGAACGTAAAAATCAAAGTCATGTTTGCACATTCGATTAAAGGCTGCCGTCCCTTGTGACGGACGTGTGGGGTGCTAATACCTTCCCCGCGCGTAAAATACAACTCTCGAGCCTTTCACTTAAAAGTTCGTAGATCGCGTCTTTTCCGGTTTTTCCGACGTTTTCCTCAAATAAACGTTGGTGGCGACTCCGCGCGTATTCCTTTCGTGGAACACGCATCCCGCGAGTCACACGTCGCCCTCCCGTCGAAGGGTAGGTTGCGACAGTTGGCGACTCCACTGGGGACTGTTTTTAGAGAGTTAGGCCATTTAATCTTGTGCAATGTTTTACCGTGACTTATCCCTTTTTTGGTTTTCCTTCATTATGTTCTTATGTATATAAACTCTTTGTTGCTTTTAGTGCATTTTTTTTTTGTATGCATGAGGTAAATATTTATTCATTTGATGCACACAAACACTAACACTATTTGCACACACGGTGAGTTGAAAAAGGGCCCTATACCCGGGTTCGTGGGAACATAAGGAGTGGAGGTGAATCCGTGATCATGCTAGGTCTCCGACTTGCTTGATTACAGTGAACCCTCATCTAGAGTTTTTCTCTTTGAAAACATATTGTTGCTAGTAGTCCCTACTGCTGCAGTGTGTTCTTCGAAGGGGATGATACCTCTAGAAACCATCAAGAGAGATATGACTACCTTGGGGGTTATCACTAAAAGCCTAGTTAGCTCTCTCCCTTATAGGTCCCTTAAATAGGGGCACGGAGCAAACACGCTGCGTGCCATTTTTCACACTGCCATGCATAAGTATCATATACACTTTTGCTTATATTTGTTTGTGAATATTGTCGTACTATGTAAATCCCCGTGTTGTGCCTTTCGCATATGCATCATGTGTGGATTTCGTCTTTGATCCCCTCACTTTAGCAAACCGACGGAGGGTCCGTGTCGCCTTCTTAAAAACCATACGTTGGGTGCCATGCTGCCCAAACGTTGTATCCAAGAAGGAAACAATTTCTCGGGCTCCCGTATTCGTAAATTGCATCTGTGTCATATGCATTTTTTCATGCATTCATCCATTCCACCCATGATAGATGTCGGAGTTTTGATTCGGACTAGATTTTATTTCACTTTAGTAAAACATGGGATCAAGTCAAAAGCCTTCGCTTAAAAAGAGGTTCTATCAAGTCAAAATCAAGAGCTTAGAGGTCACTAGTTTACGAGAGTTGGGGCAATTAATGGGTCAACTTCAACAGCAAGCCTTCCGCAAAGCCAATGGTAAGATTTGGGACCTAGCTAGGGTAGAAGTCTCCATGGAACCGATTGCATCCCTTTCCCAGTATTATGACCAGCCCCTAAGGTGCTTCACATTCGAGGACTTCCAGCTAGTGCCGACTATGAAAGAGTTTAAAGAAATCCTGGGATGCCCACTGGGAGGAAGGAAGCCATATCTTTTCTCTGGGTTCTATCCCTCCACGACAAGAGTTGCCAAGGTAGTGAAAATCTCAGCACAAGAGTTGAACCAGGTAAAGAAAAATAGGAATGGGGTAGTCGGAGTATCAAGGAAGTGTTTGGAGGAAAGGGCAAAGGCCTTGGAAAATCAAGGCGAATGAGCTTTCTTTTATTGACATCTTGGCGCTTTTGATCTTTGGAGTTGTCCTCTTTCCGAATATGGAAGGGTTAGTGGACCTAGCAGTGATTGACGCTTTCCTCGCCTTTCATCATGGCAAGGAAAGCCCGGTCGTCGCCATCTTGGCCATATATGACACGTTCGACCGGGGATGTGAAAAGAGCAGCGCAAGAATTGTTTGTTGTGCACTGGCTCTCTATGTGTGGCTGGTTTCACACCTTTTTTCTCCAAGAAGGTAGGCCCGTCTATCCGCTACAAGGTCACCGCTCGTGCGTCGAAAAGGGAAAGGGTAATTGATTCATTGCACCAAGAGGCAACAATGTGGACGGACTGATTTGCTCTTACTTTGAACAGTGTCATACCCTAATTTCGTCCGGGGACCTTTGCTTGATGACATGCGACCTTTCTTTGGTCCTTGTGAGGTGCTTGGCATCCATCATTTGGCAATTTGTGAAATTCCAGGACATGCCAAAAAACCAAAAAAAATATTGATGCACAATCCATAAGTTTCCGTGACACACCGGAAATCAAATGGAAGCATCGTTGCATAATTAAGTGAGGTTCCGTAACATTCCGTAAGTCAAAAAGGGGATGATTATGTGATCCGCAAGGTTCCGTAACATTACGGAAAGAAAACAAGTATTGTTATGGAATTCGTAAGTTTTCGTAACTTTACGAAAAAAGAATCACCAAAAAAAAGCAGAGGGGGGTGTACTTAGTAAAAATGGGGGTGCAAATAGCACCCAGGCCCACTTGGGCCCTCCAGAATATTCCTCCAGAAGGCTGTTGCTTCTGGAGGAAGCAACCTGGCTCGCCTGGGCGAGCTGGGCGGCAACCACCTGCCCTATTTTGCTATAAATAGGGGAGGAAGTGAAGAAGAAAAGGGTTCAGCCCCTTTGGCACTTCTCTCTCTTTCGAATTTGCTTGGAAAAATTGTTTCCGTGAAGAAAATCTAAGCCGAGGCGCTTCCGAAACGTTTCCGTAACGTTTTCCGTGAGGAATTTCGCAAAGGTTTCAACCGTTCTTCGACGTTCTTCATTCGTTCTTCATCGTTCTTCGATCTTCAACGGGTAAGTACCTCGAACCAAGCTTTTTGATTCATTCTATGTACCCGTAGTGGTCCACATTGTGTTTCGTGCATTTTTATTCTCGTTTTGTTTACTTTTTATACCCCCTCTTGACGTGCTTAAGCCATTTTACTCAAGTCATTTCTCGCTTAACTTAAAAATAAAATAAATTTCCACCGAACGTTTGAATTGTATTATCCGTTAACTTCGGTTAAAATGAATTCCTACCGTTCGGTCGTGCCGTAACCACGTTGGAAATCAAAAAAAGAGGTAAAAAATAATATAATAATAATAAAAAAACATCTTTTAGTAAAATAAAGCGAAAAATCAAATCGGACGTTTTCTCTTTGGGATTTCTCATTCTTAATCGAATTGATTAATAACTAAAGTGAAACTAAGGCTAAAATCAACTCGCCTAGTCAAGCTCGTCCACAAAAATAGGCTTTTGAAGTTTGTCATTTCAATTTCTCACTAAGTAAAATGGATCAATTTTAAAGGTCCAACGCCTTAAAATGATCACCACTTAAGTAAAAAAGGGATCACTTGATAAGAAAGAACTACGTAGGTCTGATTTTCTCATCCCAAATTGAGGAATACGTAGGAGCAAAGGGAAACACCCTTGTCGACCACAAAAAAGGAAAAATATAAAAAGGATATAAGGACATAAAAGGGAACGTAAAAATCAAGGTCATGTTTGCACATTCGATTAAAGGCTGTCGTCCCTTGGGATGGACGTGTGGGGTGCTAATACCTTCCCCGTGCGTAAATACAACTCCCGAACCTTTCACTTAAAAGTTCGTAGATCGCGTCTTTTCCGGTTTTTCCGACGTTTTCCTCAAATAAACGTTGGTGGCGACTCCGTGCGTATTCCTTTCATGGAACACGCATCCCGCGAGTCACGCGTCGCCCTCCCACCGAAGGGTAGGTTGCGACAGTTGGCGACTCCACTGGGGACTGTTTTTTAGAGAGGTAGGCCATTTAATCTTGTGCAATGTTTCATCATGACTTTCTCCTTTGGTGAATCTGTGATCATGCTAGGTCTCCGACTTGCTTGATTACAGTGAACCCTCATCTAGAGCTTTTCTCTTTGAAAACTTATTGTTGCTAGTAGTCCCTACTGCTGCAATATGTTCTTCGAAGGGGATGATACCTCTAGAAACCATCAAGAGAGATATGTCTACCTTGGGGATTACTGCTAAAAGCCTAGTTAGTTCTCTCCCTTATAGGTCCCTTAAATAGGGGCACGGAGCAAACACGCTGCGTGCCATTTTTCACACTGCCATGCATGAGTATCATATACCCTTTTGCTTATGTTCGGTAAATATTGTCATACTGTGTACATTCCCGCATTGTGTCTTTTGCATAGGCATTGCATATGGGTTCTGTCTTGATCCCTTCTATAAACAAACCAACGGAGGGTCCGTGTCGCCTTCTTAAAAACGTGCGTTGGGGCATTTTGCTACCCCTAGACGTCGTATCTAAGAAGGGGACAAATTCCCCGGACCCCCGCATTCCTAAATTGCATCTGTGTCATATGCATTCCATCATGCATTCATCCATCTCACCCAGGAGATATCGGAGTTTTGATTTGCACCAGCTTTTGTCTCACTTTAGTAAGCATGGGAACAAATCAAACCGGCAAGAGGTTCTACCAAGTCAAGGTCAAAAGCCTAGATACCACCAGCATCAAGGAATTAGGGCGGTTGATGGAACCCCTCCAAATGCAAACCTTCCGCAAGACTTACGGAAAGATCTTAGAGTTGACCATAGCAGAGGTGTCCATAGAAGCCATTGCATCACTTACCCAATACTACGACCAGCCTTTGAGGTGCTTCACATTCGGAGACTTCCAATTAGTACCAACCATTGAAGAATTTGAGGAAATTCTAGGATGTCCTCTCGGGGGAAGAAAACCATATCTTTCCTCCGGGTGTCTCCCCTCTTTGAGCAGAATCGCAACTGTGGTCAAGGATTCAGCAAGAGGTTTGGACCGCATAAAACAGACTCGGAACGGCATAGTGGGCCTACCACAGAGGTACCTAGAAGACAAGGTGAGGGGTATGGCCAATCAAGGAGATTGGGTCCCGTTTATGGATGTGTTAGCTTTGCTAATTTTTGGGGTCGTCCTCTTTCCAAACGTGGATGGTTTGGTGGACCTAGCAGCAATCGACGCTTTCCTTGCCTACCACCATAGCAAGGAAAGTCCGGTGGTAGCTGTCTTGGCAGATCTATTTGACACATTTGACCGAAGGTGCGAAAAGAGTAGCGCACGGATCATCTGTTGCTTACCCGCCCTCTGTGTTTGGTTGGTTTCGCACTTGTTCCAACAAGACACAAGACATCCATGTCCGCTCCTGAGCCATCGCTCATGTACTGAAAAGAGGAGAATAGATTGGGACCAGCTCTTGGCCGGGATAGGAGGTAGAACAATCAGTTGGTTCCCCCGATGGAAGGAAGGAAAAGAAGGAGTCCTTTTCTCATGTGGAAGATACCCAAACATTCCGCTGGTAGGAACGAGGGGTTGTATTAATTAAAATCCCGCGCTCGCTATAAGACAACTAGGGTACCCCATGAGGGGAGCACCGACGGAAGAAAGCATGTCTCCTTTCCTTGTGAGGGATTTCGGCGCACAAAATTCCAAGACTATACAAAGAATCCATAAGGCATGGGAAACCCCGTTAAGGAAAGATCAAGAACTTAGAGGCATTCGTAATGGCATCATTGGTGGGTACCACGAATGGCTGAAAGTTCATATACGAGGTTTAGATTGGCTCGCCAAGTTAAAAGTCGTCAGCGAAGAGAGTTTTGAAGCACCGGAAGAGGACGAAGAAGTCCAAGCTCTCAAAAGCGAGTTAGGAAAGGCGAAATTTGCCAAGGAGAAGTTCAAGTTGGCCGCAACACACATTCGGAAGGAGTGTGCCGGGTTACGGGAGGAGAATGCAATTACCGCAAGAGCCCTTGAACAAGAGACCAAAAGGGCTCGCAAGGAAGAGTATGGCCGGAACAAATTTCGCGGAGCTCTGTGGGGTAGCAATAGTGAACTCAAGTTGCGAAGGGAAGAAAGAGACCAGTCGCGAGCACATAGCATGGTTCTGAAAGAGGAGTTGATTGCTTGTTCGAGGTCCAAAAGAAGCTTGTCTCAGCGTTTATGCGAGACGGAGACCAACATGCTAGCTATCATCGCTAAGTACCTAGAAGAGTTGGGTCTAGCCATGGCCCACGAGCATAGAATCGCGGACGAGTATGCTCAAGTGTACGCGGAAAAAAGGCTAGAGGAAGGGTGATCGACTCTTTACACCAAGAGGCAACCATGTGGATGGACCGGTTTGCTCTTACCTTGAACGGGAGTCAAGAACTTCCCCGCTTATTAGCCAAGGCCAAGGCGATGGCAGACACCTACTCCACCCCCGAAGAGATTCATGGGCTTCTCGGCTATTGTCAGCATATGATAGACTTAATGGCCCACATAATTAGAAATCGTTAGGAAACTTGTATGGTCTCTCAGACCTTGACTAGATATGACTTCCTTTTTGAAATAAAATGAGTTGGTCCCATGTTTCTACTCCAAAAAGCTTGTGCAAATCAAATCACTCCTACATTTCATCTCTAGCATGCATTTTCTTTCTTTACCCACTCCTCACGTTTGGTTTTTTAGGGAAAAACACCATAACTAAACGCGCCGCAAGGGATCCCTATCGCACCAGATCCAAATCTAGAACGATGGGTGATCAAGAGGAGACGCAGGAACAGATGAAAGAACAAATGGCCTCCATGATGGAGGCCATGTTTGGTATGAAGCAGCTCATAGAGAAGAACGCGGCCACCGCCGCCGCTGTCAGTTCGGCTGCCGAAGCAGACCCGACTCTCTTGGCAACTACGCACCATCCTCCCTCAAACATAGTAGGACGGGGAAGGGACACACTGGGGCACGATGGCAGCCCTCACCTGGGATACAACCGAGCGGCTTACCCTTATGGATTGCCGCCCAACTATTCACCACCCGTCTTGCAAGAAGATGCGGGCCACATTGCTTCTCCCGTCCATGAAAGAGAGCCTCCTCAGCAGCCCGACGAAGTCCACAAAGACCCTCAAGATTATGCTCGAATTGATGTCGAGTTCTATCCCCCGATCCCCGAAGGGCCGGCACCAGGCACGTTGCCTCAACCCAACATCGCAGCACCACCAATAGTTCTGTCCACGGAAGGGCCGCCCCCAGCAACTGAAGAAAGGAGGAAGCTCGATCTCCTTGAGGAAAGATTGAGGGCCGTAGAAGGATTTGGGGACTATCCGTTCGCAGACATGACGGATCTTTGCTTAGTACCCGATGTTGTTATTCCCTCGAAGTTCAAAGTGCCGGACTTCGACAAGTATAAAGGGACGACTTGTCCCAAAAACCATCTCAAGATGTACTGCCGTAAGATGGGCGCCCACTCTAAAGATGAAAAGCTATTAATACACTTCTTTCAGGATAGCTTGGCCGGAGCTGTGGTAGTATGGTACACTAATTTGGAAGCTTCCCGTATCCGTACTTGGAAGGATCTGATTACCACCTTCCTAAGGAAGTATCAGTACAATTCTGATATGGCTCTTGACCGTACTCAACTGCAGAATATGTTCAAGAAAGAGGGTGAAACCTTTAAAGAATATGCGCAGCGATGGAGGGATTTGGCGGCACAAGTAGCTCCTCCCATGATTGAGAGAGAGATGATCACCATGATGGTAGACACTCTGCCAGTGTTCTACTATGAGAAGCTAGTAGGTTACATGCCGTCCAGCTTTGCGGATCTGGTGTTTGCCGGGTAAAGAATCGAGGTAGGATTGAAAAGAGGAAAGTTTGATTACGTTTCCTCCACAAACTCGAATGCCAAAAGAATCGGGGCAACAGGGGCAAAAAGGAAGGAGGGAGATGCCCATGCCGTCTCTTCAACACCCGCGTGGGTTAAAACCCAGCAAACACCTCATGGTACCCATCAGTACGCGCAACATCACCCAAGCTTCTCGGCTCATACTGGGAACGCCCCTAGTTCAACACCCGTGCAGCCTAAGGCACCCACCCAGAGGGAAGCTCCCCAAGTTCCAACTCCGAACACGACTCGACCGGCCGGTAATTCCAACACGACAAGGAACTTCCCTCCGAGGCCATTTCCGGAATTCACCCCACTCCCAATGACGTACGAAGATCTTCTGCCATCCCTCATCGCCAATCATTTGGCCGTGGTAACTCCCGGAAGGGTCCTCGAACCCCCTTTCCCGAAGTGGTATGACCCTAACGCAACTTGCAAGTACCATGGGGGTGTCCCGGGGCATTCCGTCGAAAAATGCTTGGCCTTTAAATACAAGGTCCAACATTTAATGGATGCTGGATGGCTGACTTTCCAAGAGGATCGGCCCAATGTGAGAACCAACCCGCTTGCCAATCATGGAGGGGGAGCGGTTAATTCAGTTGAGTCTGATAGGCCGCACAGGTCTAAACCTTTAAGGGATGTGGCAACCCCTAGGAGGTTTATCTTTGAGGCCCTACAAAAAGGAGGTGTGATTCCCCATAGTGGGTGTAAGGAGGATTCCTGTCTGCTACACTCCGGCGAGATGCATGACATGGAGACGTGTTTGGGAGTAGAGGAATTGTTACAGCGGATGATAGATCAAGGTCGACTGGAAGTCGGCATTGAAGGAAAAGAAGAGCAGCATATATGCATGCAATCTACGGAGGGGAGCGGTGTTGCGAAGCCCAAACCCTTGGTGATATACTTCACTAAAAGTGCAGCTTCGCAAAAGCCCGGACACCCCTTAATAGCCAAACCTGTTCCTTTCCCGTACCAAAATAGCCACGCGGTCCCGTGGAGATATACACCTCCGGGGGAGAAGGAAGAAGAAGTCACTGACGTCAGCTCGCTGTCAGCTAAAGTAATAAATATCACGGGACTGAGTGGTGTGACCCATAGTGGTCGTGTGTTCGCACCTCCGGACCTACCAGTCCAACCCGCCGACGTCAAGGGAAAAGGAAAAGTGGTGGAGGAACAAGATGGCGAAGCACCCCACGCTTCGAATAAGGATATTCCAGCAAAGGGCCCCCCGGAGAAAAAGGATGGTAAAAAGGAGGTGTCGCTAGAGGAAGCCAGCGAGTTCCTTCGGATAATTCAGCAGAGCGAATTCAAGGTTATCGAACAGCTCAACAAAACCCCGGCCAGGGTCTCGCTGTTGGAGTTACTTATGAGCTCTGAGCCTCATCGGGCTCTGCTAGTAAAAGTGGTGAACGAGGCTCATGTGGCCCAAGATATCTCGGTAGAAGGTTTCGGAGGGCTGGTCAACAATATCACTGCCAACAACTATCTTGCCTTCGCCGAGGAAGAAATCCCCGCCGAGGGGAGAGGGCATAATAAGGCTTTACACGTATCAGTCAAGTGTATGGACCATATCGTAGCCAAGGTGCTCATCGATAATGGTTCCAGTTTAAACGTGATGCCTAAGAGCACTTTGGAGAAGTTACCATTCAATGCTTCCCACTTAAAACCAAGTTCAATGGTGGTTCGGGCCTTCGACGGCACTCGCCGAGAGGTTAGGGGAGAGATCGATCTCCCAGTACAAATAGGCCCTCACACCTGTCAAGTCACCTTCCAAATAATGGATATTAACCCCCCCTACAGCTGCCTGTTGGGGCGCCCGTGGATCCACTCAGTGGGAGTTGTGCCTTCTACACTCCACCAAAAGCTGAAATTCGTAGTGGAGGGGCACTTGGTCATCGTGTCAGGCGAGGAAGATATCTTGGTAAGCTGCCCATCCTCCATGCCTTATGTGGAAGCCGCAGAAGAATCGTTAGAAACTGCTTTCCAGTCTTTTGAGGTGGTCAGCATCTCCTCCGTGGACTCCCTCTTTGGGCAGCCTTGTCTGTCCGATGCAGCGGTAATGATGGCCCGAGTTATGTTGGGGAACGGTTATGAACCCGGGATGGGTTTAGGCAAAGACAACGGCGGCATAACTAGCCTGATAAATACCCAAGGAAATCGTGGGAAGTATGGTTTAGGCTATAAGCCCACTCAGGCGGACATGAAAAGAAGCATCGCGGGAAGGAAGAACAGTGGTCAAAGCTCGCGTTGGAGACAAGAAAGTGAAGGAAGCCCGCCCTGCCACATAAGTAGAAGCTTTATAAGCGCGGGTCTGGGAGACAAAGGTCAAGTGTTCGCAATATGCGAAGATGATGTTCCGAGTACTTTGGATTTGGTACGACCATGCCCTCCTGATTTCCAGCTGGGAAATTGGCGAGTGGAGGAACGCCCCGGCATTTACGCAACAAGCATAATGTAAACCTTTACGGTTTTAAAAGCTCTATAGTTGGGCCTAGGCTTTAGAGTTTTTCCTTTTGTTAAGGCTTTGTGTCTTTTGTTTTTGAATTTATAATACAAGGATCTTTCTTCATCTGTTCCTGGTCTCTACCCATTCTCATTCATTTGCATGTTTACTTCTTTTTCTGAAACGGCAGATCCGATGACGAGTCCCCCGAAGGTACTAATACCTGGGACCCGCCTATCGACTTCAAGCAAGAAATGAATCAAACGGAAGATGAAGGAAATGATGATGTGGGACTTCCCCCAGAACTAGAAAGAATGGTCGCCCATGAGGACCAAGAAACGGGGCCTCATCAAGAAGAAACAGAGCTAGTAGACTTAGGAATTGGCAGTGGAAAGAGGGAAGTAAAGATAGGTACAGGTATTACCGCACCTATCCGTGAAGAATTAATAATCCTGCTAAAAGACTACCAAGACATCTTTGCTTGGTCATACCAAGATATGCCCGGTTTGAGTTCTGACATTGTACAGCACCGATTACCTCTAAATCCCGAGTGTTCCCCGGTAAAACAGAAACTGAGAAGGATGAAGCCCGAAACATCCTTGAAGATAAAAGAAGAAGTGAAGAAGCAATTTGACGCTGGATTTCTGGCCGTCGCTCGGTATCCAGAATGGGTTGCCAACATCGTACCGGTTCCTAAGAAAGATGGAAAAGTATGAATGTGTGTGGATTATCGGGACCTGAATCGGGCCAGTCCCAAGGACAATTTTCCTTTACCACACATTGATATCCTCGTAGATAACACGGCCAATTTCGCTTTATTTTCCTTCATGGACGGTTTCTCTGGTTACAATCAGATAAAGATGGCGCCCGAGGATATGGAAAAGACTACTTTCGTCACCCTGTGGGGAACGTTCTGTTACAAGGTGATGTCCTTTGGACTCAAGAATGCCGGGGCAACTTATCAACGGGCCATGGTAGCTTTGTTCCATGATATGATGCATCAAGAGATCGAGGTCTACGTGGACGACATAATTGCTAAATCTAAATCCGAGGAAGAACACCTTGTCAACCTGCGGAAGTTGTTCGAAAGGCTTAAGAAATATCAATTAAGGTTGAACCCCGCTAAGTGTACCTTTGGGGTCAAATCAGGGAAATTGCTTGGTTTCATTGTAAGCCAGAAAGGGATAGAGGTAGACCCCGAAAAAGTGAAGGCTATCCTTGAGATGCCAGAACCCCGTACAGAGAGGCAAGTCCGAGGTTTCCTGGGGCGCTTGAATTATATTGCCAGATTCATATCGCAGCTCACCGCCATTTGTGAGCCGTTGTTCAAACTCTTGCGCAAAAACCAAATTGATCGCTGGAATGAGGATTGCCAAGAGGCCTTTGGAAGGATCAAAAAGTGCCTAATGAATCCTCCCGTGCTTATGCCACCAGTACCTGGAAGGCCTCTCATTTTGTACATGACAATCTTGGACGAGTCAATGGGGTGTATGCTGGGGCAACATGACGAATCCGGGAAGAAAGAGCGCGTTGTTTACTACCTAAGTAAGAAGTTCACGACCTGTGAGATGAATTACTCCTTGCTCGAAAGAACGTGTTGTGCTTTAGTATGGGCATCCCATCGCCTAAGGCAGTACATGCTGAGCCATACTACCTGGTTGATATCCAAAATGGACCCAGTTAAGTACATCTTTGAAAAGCCAGTTCTCACGGGACGAATCGCCCGATGGCAAGTCCTGCTATCTGAGTTTGATATAGTCTACGTCACCCAAAAGGCAATAAAAGGAAGCGCTTTAGCAGATTATTTGGCTCAACAGCCTCTTAACGACTACCAGCCCATGCATCCTGAATTCCCGGATGAGGACATCATGGCCTTGTTCGAGGAAAAATTGGACGAAGATCGGGAGAAATGGACTGTATGGTTTGACGGAGCGTCAAACATTCTAGGTCATGGCGTTGGGGCAGTGTTGGTCTCTCCGGACCACCAATGTGTACCTTTCACAGCCAGGCTAGGATTCGACTGCACCAACAACATGGCCGAATATGAAGCATGTGCCCTAGCCGTCCAGGCAGCAATTGACTCCAATGTCAAACTACTCAAGGTGTACGGCAACTCAGCGTTGGTAATCCATCAGCTGAGAGGGGAATGGGAAACTAGAGATCCCAAGCTGATACCCTACAAAGCCTATATCAAGGAATTGGCTAAGACCTTTGATGAGATCTCCTTCCATCATGTTCCTCGCGAGGAAAATCAAATGGCGGATGCACTTGCTACGTTGGCGTCTATGTTCCAGCTAACACCGCACGGGGATCTACCCTACATTGAATTTTGGTGTCGTGGCAAACCCGCGCATTGTTGCCAAGTGGAAGAGGAACGGGACGGAAAGCCTTGGTATTTCGACATCAAGCGATATGTCGTAAGCAAAGAATACCCGCCAGAGATTGCCGACAACGATAAAAGGACATTGAGAAAGTTGGCAGCCGGTTTCTTCATAAGCGGAAGCATACTGTATAAAAGAAATCACGACATGACACTCCTGTGGTGTGTGGATGCCAGGGAGGCAAATCACATGATCGAGGAAGTCCATGAGGGCTCGTTTGGAACGCACGCCAACGGGCATGCTATGGCCAGGAAGATCCTAAGAGCAGGTTATTACTGGCTTACCATGGAAAGTGATTGTTGTGTCCATGTGAGGAAATGCCACAAATGTCAAGCATTCTCGGATAATGTCAATGCCCCACCACATCCTCTGAATGTCATGTCCGCCCCTTGGCCTTTCTCCATGTGGGGAATAGATGTCATCGGGGCCATTGAGCCCAAGGCCTCGAATGGTCATCGCTTCATCCTCGTAGCGATAGATTATTTCACCAAGTGGGTCGAGGCGGCTTCATATACCAATGTCACGAGGAATGTGGTGATCAGGTTCATTAAGAAAGAGATCATCTGCCGATATGGTTTGCCAAGGAAGATTATCACGGACAACGGCACCAACCTGAATAACAAGATGATGGGGGAAATGTGCGAGGAGTTTAAAATCCAGCATCACAATTCCACACCCTACCGGCCAAAGATGAATGGAGCCGTGGAAGCGGCCAATAAGAATATCAAAAAGATTATCCAAAAGATGACCGTGTCATACAAGGATTGGCACGAAATGCTCCCATTCGCGTTACACGGTTACCGAACTTCAGTGCGAACGTCAACTGGGGCAACGCCGTTCTCATTGGTATATGGGATGGAGGCTGTGTTACCGTTTGAGGTAGAAGTCCCGTCATTAAGGATCTTGGCAAAATCCGGATTAAAGGAATTAGAGTGGGCTCAAACGCGCTATGACCAGCTCAACCTCATTGAGGGTAAGCGCTTAACGGCCATGAGTCATGGGCGCTTATACCAGCAAAGAATGAAGAGTGCATTCGACAAGAAAGTACGCTTACGCAAGTTCCATGAAGGAGACCTTGTGCTAAAGAAAATGTCCCATGCTGTCAAGGACCATCGAGGGAAATGGGCCCCGAACTACGAAGGGCCTTTTGTTGTGAAGAGGGCTTTTTCCGGAGGAGCCCTGGTGCTTACCAACATGGATGGCGAAGAGCTACCTTCACCCGTGAACTCTGATGTCGTCAAACAATATTATGCTTAGAAGCTGGGGCAATTAAGGATGTCGCTGCATGTTCTTTATCTTTATGCGTTTTCTGGATTTCCCCCAGGGATTTCCTGTCTGTTGTATCTCTCGTTACAATCTTTCAAAGAAATGAACGTGGATTCGAGGCTTTAGTCCTCACGTTAGTTTCAAACCTTGCGTTAATCTGTGATCACCTGAGCCCTTCCGCTCAGTTCATGGGATGCCCCAAGCGCTTAATTAGAATTGAACCTGAACCAACTTTCCCTAAATTTGCTGCGTTTGAAAACATTCATGCATACGCATACGCATGCATATTGTTGTGGTAAAACAGGGGCAGGATCATCTTGGGCTACCTTCTGGGGTAGAGACAAAACATGAATGGCAGAAACCAATCAAGGCAAGGTAATGACGCGGTCAAGATTGGCCATACCTGGTTGTTTATTACTTGCAGGTACTTAAGGACGGATGCAAGTGGGGATGGGGTCACGACCGACCGATCGTTGCCCCTTCTCTGCGCGAAACAAGCAGAGAATGTCGCTGCAAGGCAGCCCCGTATCCTTTGTATTTTGCAGCTTTCTTTTACTATTTGTTTGTTTTAAAAAGTAAAAATAAGTAATCAACACCTAATTCTAACCTAAGTAAGTTCAAGTTAGGCAAGATGCTAATCCATGAGAAGGGAGGGGACATGGTTAATGTTCCCCTCAAAAAAAAAAAAAAAAATGTGCAGGTTAGCTCGCCTGGGCGAGCCACCCCTGCACCAAATTATAAGAATGACGAAAGGGGGGACGTTTTTGCATTCAAAAACTTCCTTTCCCCCCTTTCAAAAGCCATACCCACGGGATTGACGAGTTTGCAACCCTAGGGTCATCCTTTTTTGCATTTTTTGATTCCGTTTTGCGCTTTTGTTCATCACCAACAAGTAAGTGTTCCATCCCTAAGCTTTCTAGCTTTTCATTGGTGTATTTTGATCTCCTTTTGGTGCTCTAAATTGTGGGAATGTGCTCAAATATATGGGGCAATTTTGGTTTGTTTTCTTGCTTGATTAGGTTGAATTAGGGGTTTGTATGGGATGGCCCTAGGCCTATAATGCATTTTGGAACGATGGGACATGCCACATTGTCCCCGTTCTCTTGCTATTGACGCCTAAACGCGCGCCCACCAAGTGTTCGGTGAAATGCCTCAATGGCATTAGCGCATGACTTTTGTAAGGAAACAATCCATGGGGCATTTTGGTTTGTACATATTTTTGGAATATGCATTCATTCCCGAAAAAGGCTAGAGTAATTGCCCCACATATATCCTAGGCCTGGGAATTAAAATTTTATGCAAAAAGAACACAAGAGGAGGTGCATATTGGGTAAAGTTACCCTTTTTGGCCAGCAATCAGCTATGGGCCACGCTACAATAATTTCCCTACGCCTAGATGTTTAGGAATTTTGCTCGTCATGAATGTGTAGGTTTAGAATAAGTAGCAAAATACCTTTCGCAATTTACACTTTGGGTATGATAGCAAAATACTTGGATGTATGTACATATAACTTTTGGTAGTCGAAATGTCTCACAAAAAAGTATATATAAATATGTTGCATGTTATGTAAAGAAAATACATTACAAAAAAAATATATACCTTTTAATTTGAATACAATTTTAGTCAGCAAAGGAAAATATACTTGAATTTGCATGCGGCTTTAGGTAGCAAAAACTTGAAAAGGGCATGAAATGTAGCACCTTATTGTGTAGATAGTCAAGATTCATCATGAAGTTTGTGTATGTATGGGTATTAGAAATACCAAGATGTGCACATGTGCAATTTTTGGTACCCCAAAATGCTTTGAGTATGCATGTATGTAAATTCAGCCAAGGAGATGTGTGTGATGTAAGTAACAAATACACCTTGGAAGTACATGTAAATAATCTAGGTAACGAAGCTGCCTTGATTGTATATGGGTGCATTTTTCTTAGTTAATAGAATGTCTTGTGCAAGTGAACATTCGTGAGGAAATATGCGCATGAGCTTGCTCTAAATTTACATTGATGTTTGTATTTATGGGAGGAGGTTGTATGCCATTTTTGTTTTAAGAGTAGTGTCCCACTGGTAAAACTAACTTTCCAAATGTTTGCCTTCGCAGGAAATGGCCCCGAGGAAGCTTGCCTCAAAGAGGTCCAGGAAGGACAAGGCAGCCGAAGAAACTAGTTCCGCTCCGGAGTATGACAGTCACCGCTTTAGGAGCGTTGTACACCAGCAGCGCTTCGAGGCCATCAAGGGATGGTCATTTCTCCGGGAGCGACGTGTCCAGCTCAGGGACGACGAGTATACTGATTTCCAGGAGGAAATAGGGCGCCGGCGGTGGGCACCACTGGTTACTCCCATGGCCAAGTTTGATCCAGAAATAGTCCTTGAGTTTTATGCCAATGCTTGGCCAACAGAGGAGGGCGTGCGTGACATGAGATCCTGGGTAAGGGGTCAGTGGATCCCGTTTGATGCCGACGCTATCGGCCAACTCCTAGGATATCCGTTGGTGCTGGAAGAGGGTCAGGAATGTGAGTATGGCCAGAGGAGGAACCGGTCTGATGGGTTCGATGAGGAGGCCATCGCCCAGCTGCTATGTATACCGGGGCAGGATTTTGCCCGGACTGCTGCAGGGAGGCGAGTGCGAATCATGCGCACCAACATGACCACCCTGACCCAGATATGGATGACATTGCTCCTCAGCGACATCCTGCCCACCGATCATAATTCCGACCTTCCCATGCCGAAGTGTCAGCTGGTGTACGCTATCCTGACACGGATGAACATCCATGTGGCTCAGTTGATCGCTGATGCCATCTATATTTTTGCAGGTATGGCGCCCACTAGGCACCCTTTGGACCCAGATAAGTCCAACAGGGCCCTGGGATTTCCCGCACTGATCACAGGACTCTGCCAGTCGTTCGGAGTCCCCGTTGCACCTACCAAGGTGATTCGGCCGCCCATCACCCGGGCTTTTATTGAGAAGTACTGTACCCAGAGACAGGCTCAGGGTGATGCTCCACAGGCCGCAGGCGCGCCACCACCACCTCATCAGGCTGGCCAGGCTGGGGCATTTGACATGGAGCAGTATTTACGGCATTTGGTTCGCCAGCAGGCGGCCAACCACCGAGCACATGTACAGACCCATGATTGTCTGTACCAGATGAGCCTTAGCATGCAGAGCCAGGGCTACGCTTCTTTTTCATGCCCTACTCCAGACCAGTTCAGGGCAGAGGTTGCATGGCCCGGAGATTGGCCCGAGGCCCAAGCAGGAAAGGCACCCCCAGAAGCTCCCGGCGATGGAGAAGAGGCCCACGAGGACGAGGAGATGGCCGATTTGCTTGACTTCTTGGGAGGGAGTGGAGATACGTGACTGGGAGATCCCCAGATTCATGTTTTCTTTCATATTTCTTTTATCATTTTTATTCTATGTTATTGTTTTGACTTGAGAGACTAATGTTTGTTTTTGTTGTTTCGATTGTCATTTGTATAGTGCATACATTTTTTTAGATTGTTGCGTTAGTGTTTATATATCATTACTATCGATGATGTTTGAAATTCTGGAACCGTGTAGAGTTCTTCGTTTAGGAACATCGTCCAAAAAATGTATATGTAAAATAAACAAAAAAATCATGATAAAAATAAAAATAGAAAAGAAAAAAATGAAATGAATGAAATGGAAAAGAGAACAAAAGGGAAAAGAAGAGAGCAAGTAAAGAAAAAGAGAGCAAATAAGAAAAAAAAAAAAAAGAGAAAGCAAGTAAAGAAAAAGGTGGAAAAAGAGAAAATAAGTTGTCTAGCTAAAAACCGACATGCTTTTGAAAAGAGATGATTTCCAACTTTTCTTTGAAAAAAAAAATTCATTGATCATAACCGATTTTTGAAGAAAAAACGTGTCTACACCTGAAGGGTGAATGCTGTGAAAATTTCCCCGGACGCCCGAAATGGACTTGGAGGAATGCACAAATTGATAAAAGAACATATTTTGGAAAGATTGGGTCGATTTAAAATAGAGGAAATGAATCCTGAGCCCTAGCATCACATGACCATAAGAATTTGACACTTGAGCGTCCGCATAGGCGCATGCATGACCAGTTTTGCATAAAATTTCCAAATCATCATTTTTGCATTTGTGTCATGGAAATAATGTGGGGCATCCCTTTTTATCCTTGAACCAAACCAAACCCTGACATGTATCATGTCTAGCCATTCTACAAGCCTTGAGCCAAAATCCTGACTCACCATAAACCTTACCCTCGGAAGCAAAAAAAAAAAAAAAGAAGGAAAGGAAATTTCCAATCAAAGAGAAAGCAAAAAAGGAAGGAAAGGAAATTCCCAATCAAAGAGAAAGCAAAAAAAAGAAAAGAAAGGAAATTCCCAATCAAAGAGTGGGAGAAAGAAAAATGAAAAGAAAGAAAATTCCCAACCAAAGAATGGGAGAAAATAAAAAAGAAGGAAGCTCCTGGTCAAAGAAACCAGAAGAAATGTGCAGAGAGGTCTTTGGACCAGACAATATCTGAACAGTACAGAATTGTCATCAAATGAACAAAAGAAAGAAAAGAAAACCATGACCTAAAGTGGTCTTCTCCCTTTGATTACCAACCAAAATCCTGTGCGTCGGTGACTTGTTCGCCTCGCGCAAAACCAAAACAGAAAAGGAAAAGGCAAAAAAACACACAAAAGCCGAAAAACCCACCAAAAGAACCCATTCCCAAGGGAAGCCCTATTGATCCATGGTCACGCATGTAATTTTTGATTTGATAGGAAATAATTTGCAAAGTCAAGTCATGACATATCTATGGTTCGGAATTAGGATGAAACACTTACCTGTGCGAGATT
Source organism: Glycine max (assembly GCF_000004515.6). Lineage (NCBI taxonomy): Eukaryota > Viridiplantae > Streptophyta > Magnoliopsida > Fabales > Fabaceae > Glycine > Glycine max. The sequence goes on from NC_016089.4 coordinate 23,324,081, forward strand.
GATACACTTTGAGTGATTTTCTTCTATTTTTGTCGAACCCAGTGTTTCCTCTAAATGGTCATTTAGAAACGAAATGCTAACATCCAAAATCTCATTTATGGTTATGAGAAAATTTCATCAGCATACTCTTCTTCCCCGGTAGACGCATTGTTTTTCACTCAAAAAGGCATATGCTGCTCTAATCAGTTGGAATATTTGTCTCTTTGCTAAAGCATGTTTGCATTTTAGTGGAGAAAACACCGAGACTTTTTCAAGTCTCACAAGTTATCCAGAACTACGTAGGTCTGAGTTCCTCATTGGAGGATACGTAGGAGCAAGAGCCTCGCTTTTGTCGACCACACCGCCTTTTGTTGCCATGACCCAAGAGCTGGTAGCCCGCGGAGACACCTTACGATTATCCGCACCTCGTCATTCAGTGACCCCAAGTGTGATTGACGAGCAGAGGCCAATGTGGTCATCTGCGCCCTTTCCGGAGATGTCAGCATTTTCCGATGGAGACTTTTCAAATCTCACAAGTTATCCAGAACTACGTAGGTGTGAGTTCCTCATTGGAGGATACGTAGGAGCAAGAGCCTTGCTTTTGTCGGCCGCCCCATAATCTTTGTCATACTGACCCTGAGGTCACGTGACATGCACCCTTGTATCATCCAGAGGCGGCGGGCCCGATGATACGCGGAGGTACCTTACGGTTATCCGCACCCTTTTGTCATCCAGAGGCGGCGGGCCCGATGACAAGCAGAGACAAAATTTGGTCATTCTGCACCCTTGTATCATCCAGAGGCGGCGGGCCCGATGATACGCGGAGGTACCTTACGGTTATCCGCACCCTTTTGTCATCCAGAGGCGGCGGGCCCGATGACAAGCAGAGACAAAATTTGGTCATTCTGCACCCTTGTATCATCCAGAGGCGGCGGGCCCGATGATACGCGGAGATACCTTACGGTTATCCGCACCCTTTTGTCATCCAGAGGCGGCGGGCCCGATGACAAGCAGAGACAAAATTTGGTCATTCTGCACCCTTGTATCATCCAGAGGCGGCGGGCCCGATGATACGCGGAGATACCTTACGGTTATCCGCACCCTTTTGTCATCCAGAGGCGGCGGGCCCGATGACAAGCAGAGACAAAATTTGGTCATTCTGCACCTTTTGTTCCTCCGGGAACAACAAGTCATTTACATGCGGAAATTTTATGGTCACCCGCGACTCTCAACCGAGAGGAGCGAAATTAGTGTCATACACTAATTTTCGTCTGGGGACCTTTGCTTGATGACATGCGACCTTTCTTTGGTCCTTGTGAGGTGCTTGGCACCCATCATTAGGCGATTTGTGAAATTCCGGGAACGACAAGTCATGGTCACCCGCGACTCTCGTCAACCGAGAGGAGCGAAATTAGTGTCATACCCTAATTTTCGTCCGGGGACCTTTGCTTGATGACATGCGACCTTTCTTTGGTCCTTGTGAGGTGCTTGGCACCCATCATTAGGCAATTTGTGAAAATCCGGGAACAACAAGTCATTTGCATGTGGAGATTTTATGGTCACCCGCGACTCTCGTCAAATCGAGAGGAACGAAATTAGTGTCTTATCTTTACTTTCCTTTTATCTCCAATAAAAGACAAGTAAAGAGGGGCAACTGTCATACCCTAATTTCGTCCGGGGACCTTTGCTTGATGACATGCGACCTTTCTTTGGTCCTTGTGAGGTGCTTGGCATCCATCATTAGGCAATTTGTGAAATTCCAGGACATGCCGAAAAACCAAAAAAAATATTGATGCACAATCCGTAAGTTTCCGTGACACACCGGAAATCAAATGGAAGCATCGTTGCATAATTAAGTGAGGTTCCGTAACATTCCGTAAGTCAAAAAGGGGATGATTATGTGATCCGCAAGGTTCCGTAACATTACGGAAAGAAAACAAGTATTGTTACGGAATTCGTAAGTTTCCGTAACTTTACGAAAAAAGAATCACCAAAAAAAAGCAGAGGGGGTGTACTTAGTAAAAATGGGGGTGCAAATAGCACCCAGGCCCACTTGGGCCCTCCAGAATATTCCTCCAGAAGGCTGTTGCTTCTGGAGGAAGCAACCTGGCTCGCCTGGGCGAGCTGGGCGGCAACCACCTCCCCTATTTTGCTATAAATAGGGGAGGAAGTGAAGAAGAAAAGGGTTCAGCCCCTTTGGCACTTCTCTCTCTTTCGAATTTGCTTGGAAAAATTGTTTCCGTGAAGAAAATCTAAGCCGAGACGCTTCCGAAACGTTTCCGTAACATTTTCCGTGAGGAATTTCGCAAAGGTTTCAACCGTTCTTCGACGTTCTTCATTCGTTCTTCATCGTTCTTCGATCTTCAACGGGTAAGTACCTCGAACCAAGCTTTTCGATTCATTCTATGAACCCGTAGTGGTCCACATTGTGTTTCGTGCATTTTTATTCTCGTTTTGTTTACTTTTTATACCCCCTCTTGACGTGCTTAAGCCATTTTACTCAAGTCATTTCTCGCTTAACTTAAAAATAAAATATATTTCCACCGAGCGTTTGAATTGTATTATCCGTTAACTTCGGTTAAAATGAATTCCGACCGTTCGGTCGTGCCGTAACCACGTTGGAAATCAAAAAAAGAGGTAAAAAATAATATAATAATAAAAAAAAACATCTTTTAGTAAAATAAAGCGAAAAATCAAATCGGACGTTTTCTCTTTGGGATTTCTCATTCTTAATCGAATTGATTAATAACTAAAGTGAAACTAAGGCTAAAATCAACTCGCATAGTCAAGCTCGTCCACAAAAATAGGCTTTTGAAGTTTGTCATTTCAATTTCTCACTAAGTAAAATGGATCATTTTTAAAGGTCCAACGCCTTAAAATGATCACCACTTAAGTAAAAAAGGGATCACTTGATAAGAAAGAACAACGTAGGTCTGATTTTCTCATCCCAAATTGAGGAATACGTAGGAGCAAAGGGAAACACCCTTGTCGACCACAAAAAAGGAAAAATATAAAAAGGATATAAGGACATAAAAGGGAACGTAAAAATCAAGGTCATGTTTGCACATTCGATTAAAGGTTGCCGTCCCTTGGGACGGACGTGTGGGGTGCTAATACCTTCCCCGTGCGTAAATACAACTCCCGAACCTTTCACTTAAAAGTTCGTAGATCGCATCTTTTCTGGTTTTTCCAACGTTTTCCTCAAATAAACGTTGGTGGCGACTCCGTGCGTATTCCTTTCATGGAACACGCATCCCGCGAGTCACGCGTCGCCCTCCCGCCGAAGGGTAGGTTGCGACAAACAGGAGTCAAGAACTTCCCCGATTACTAGCCAAGGCCAAAGCAGTGGCGGACACCTACTCCGCCCCCGAGGAGATCCACGGACTCCTCAGCTATTGTCAGCATATGATAGACTTAATGGACCATATGATTGGAAACCGCTAGGAAGTTTGTATTGTCGCTCAGATCTTGACTATTTATAACTTTTTGAATAAGATGAGTTTATCCCACGTTTTTACTCCAAAAATCAGTGCGAATCAAGTCACTCCCGCATTTTATCTCTAGCATGCATTGTATGTTGGTCTCGTCCTTTGTCACGAGAAGCCGGAAGGTCCATATCACCTTCTTAATTGTACATATGGGGCACTGCGCCCCCAAATGCGCGAGTAAGAAGAGATAATTTTCCGGGCTCTCGTGTCCGTAAAATGCATTCATATCATGCACCGCATAAACATCTCTTCAGCATCATAATGAACATATCGTTCCTGCATTTGTCCGTTATCACATTCCCATTTTGCATGAGTCATTGCATCATCATATGCGTTCAACATACTTTTTGTTTGCTCATACATGATCCTTGTATTTTCCTCTACAAAACAAAAACAAAAAAAAGGGAAGTACGAAAATTCACGCAGCATTCTTAGTTGCATATATTCCGTACCATGAGCCAACCATGTTGGGATCATAAACCCATTTCACTTAAAAACAAAATGATTGAACATGGTACCTAATGCATGTTTAACTAAGAAAGGATGTTTCTTCGGGCATCTCAATCTCATAATTACATTTTCCATGCATAGCATGCGTATTCTCGAGTCTTTCATCCCTATGAAATGTTGTTGAAGTATTGGCGATCAAAATTGCCATTCCCTGGGATACGGGGTTGAACCAAGCTCATGCTTTTACAAAAAGGTTCATCAAGTCAAGTTGAAATATGGAAGTAACCGTCTTGCAAAATTGGGGCAAAAGATGAATCGAGTCACATCACTGCTTCGTCTACTGCCAAACATAGTTAGGATTGTTGATGTCCTTGTTACTTCCAGTTTCACCTTGACAAAGATGTCATGGACCATGTTGAAAATCTAAATTGATTCAACCCCATATCCTGCGTAAAAATTCGCAATACTTCAACTGTACGTCATTCGCATACATCCATGCTTTTCATTGGTTGCATTGCTCATTGCATTCTTTCCTTGAAAAATAAAATAAAATAAAATAAAATGAACTTAATCATTGTTATCAAAAAGAAAAGGACACGCTTTACGGTGCCCTTACCGAACTCGTGCTAGAGCTAGAGTAATGGGTGAAGCAGAGGAGGTGCAAGAGAAGATGAAGGCCGACATGGAGGCCATGAAAGAGCAAATGGCCACAATGATGGAGGCCATGATGAGCATGAAGAAGATAATGAAAGCCAATGCGGTTATAGTTGCCGCTACTAGCGCTGTCGCTAAGGTGAACCCGATGCTCCCATCTGGCCTCAAGCAAATGAATCGTCCAACCTCAAATATGGTAGGCAAAGATTTGGGAAGTACGGATGACCCCATGATGTGCAAATTCAAAACAAGCACGCCTTCCCGCCATATGGCTTGCCTCCCAAACTATACACCACCCAATGTGGCGTACATTCCCAATGAGGATGTCAAAAACTCCACTCCCATACTCATTAAGAGCCAACAACCTCAATCTGATCATGCACATGTCTCTCGACCCATGGAGGAGACACATGAAATTGCCCACCACGATCTAGCCGACTTCGAGCCTTGCCTCGAATATACCGCTGAAGGGCAAGCAGTTGGTGGTATACCCCTGCAAAACACTTTGGAGGGCCCTCAGTATCATCCACAACCACAACCCTCACGTTCCACAGCGGTTAAAAACCCTCATGACTATGGCAGGAATAGGAAAGTTGGATCATCTAGAGGAAAGGCTCAGGGCCATTGAAGGAGGTGAAGATTATGCCTTTGCTAACCTAGAAGAGTTGTTCCTAGTACCCAATATCATCACCCCTCCCAAGTTCAAGGTGCTGGACTTTGACAAGTACAAGGGGACTACTTGTCCCAAGAACCATCTAAAGATGTATTGTCAGAAGATGGGGGAATACGCAAAAGATGAGGAATTGCTGATACATTCCTTCCAAGAAAGTCTTACTGGGGTAGCTGTTACCTGGTACACTAACTTGGAACCTTCCCGAGTCCATTCTTGGAAGGACCTAATGGTTGCCTTTGTTAGGCAGTATCAGTACAATTTTGATATGGTTTCAGATAGGATGCAACTACAGAACATGTGCAAAAAGGGGGACGGATCTTTCAAAGAACACGCCCAAAAGGTGGAGGGATCTGGCGGCCCAGGTGGTACCCCCAATGATGGAAAGGGAGACGATAATCGTGATGGTAGACACATTATCGATACTCTACTATGAAAAGATGGTGGGCTATGCACCCTCAAAGCTTTGCGGATTTGGTCTTCGCCAGTGAAAGGATTGATGTGGGTCCGAAAAGAGGCAAATTTGATCATCCTACTAGGACGACTGAGAAAACTGGGGCAAATGAAGAGGGTGAGAAAGAGGGAGAAACCCATGCTGTGACTGCCATTCCTATACGGCCAAGTTTCCCACCAAACCCAACAATGTCATTACTCAGTCAATAACAAACCTCCTCCTTACCCACCACCCAGTTATCCACAAAGGCCATCCCTAAATCAACCACAAAGCCTGTCTACCGCACTTCCAATGACGAAGACCACCTTTAGCACATACCAAAAAAAAACCAACAAAAAGGAATTTTGCAGCAAAAAGCCTGTAGGGTTCACCCCAAATTCCGTTGTCATATGCTAAACTTGATCCCATATCCACTCAATAATTCAATGGTAGCCATAACCCCAACCAAGGTTCCTCAACCTCCATTTTTCTGAGGATACGACTCGAACGCAACATGTGCTTATCGTGGAGGAGCCCTGGGGCATTCCATTGAGCATTGTATGACCCCGAAGCATAAAGTGTGAAGTCTAATTGATACGGGCTGGCTGAAATTTGAGGAGAATCGCTTGTTGAATCATAACATTGACAAGCAACACCATACATGGGGCAATTCTGGAAGCTGTTGTTATGACTCATCAGGATTTTCAAGTTTATGCCATTATTATAAACCACAGTTACAATGCTAAATGATATGGATAAAATGGACATCCTTGTCCCTCATCCTCTCACAAACGCATGTTTGCTTATTCAACTTTCACCGGAATGTGGGTGCAAGCCATTGGTCTATTTGCTCAAGCGACCTGCGCTCCTGAGTGTTGACTTCCAAGACTGTTCAATCAGAGATTACTCGTCTTGCACGTTGGTGGGGGTGCCGTAAAACAACGAGTAAAGTTCAAAACAAATAAGTTTCAAAATAAAAAAAATAAGTTTCAAAATAAAAAAAAATAAAAAGGCATTTGATTGACTGTGTTTTCAAGTAAAAATATAGACGTTCATGTGACTTCATTTTATCATTCCAGAAAGTTTGTCTTCTTAGAGAAGCGAGTTGTCAAGAATAGGATGTTGGACAAATGGCCTCAGTTACCTTAAGAAAAAGGGGGTTTGAATTAAGATGCAAAGACTATTCCCCAATTGAACTATCACTCTTTCTTTTTGGATTAACAATGCACCCTTAACATGAATTACTCAAAAGACAATTCAAAATAAACTTCTTTAAAGCAAAAGATAAATAGCAATAAATAAAAGAAGTTTAAAGGAAGAGAGGAATGCAAACTTGATTTATATTGGTTCGGCCAATTCCCGCGCCTACATCTAGTCCTCAAGAAACCCACTTGAGATTTTCCATTCTCTTTGTAAAACTCCTTTTACAAAGTCTGAACCACACAGGGACAACCCTTCCCTTGTGTTCAAGAATCCTCTACAATAAGAGACTCTCAGTCTCTTAATCCCTTTTCAGAAGTAAGAAGAAGAGAAGAAGAAATCTCTCTTAAAAGGGATAGATTGTACAATGAAGACCAATCAAAATTCCTTATTGAATATGCAAGTGGTTGACCAAGGAATCTTTTTGAGAGGATAAAACATTTCAGTTCAGAAAAACTCTTAATCTTTTTTGGGCAATGAAAACTCCCTTTAAGTTCGTGTTTCCAAGTCACCTTTGATGGCCATTCATAAACCATTTGAATAGATGTGACTCTTGGGAATTATATTCTGAAAATCCCCTCTGGTAATCAATTACAAGACTTGTGTAATCGATTACAGGTTTTAAAAATTTGAATTAAAACATTCAATAAACTGTTGGTAATCAATTACCATCGATGTGTAATCAATTACACGTTATAAATTTTGAATTCAAATTTCTAGTGACTGTTATAAACATTTTTCAGCTGCTGGTAATCGATTACCAGAGAGCAAATCTCAATTTGAAATGATAGAATTCTTTGGTCAAACCTTTTGTTTTTTTAATTTGGAAACTTCTCCCTAAGATTCTAGAGATCAACTTGATCATATATCTTGATTTTCTTGGATTCTTGGATTCTTGCCTTGAATAAAACTTGGAAGCACTTGATCCTTTGGCATCATCAAAACATCAAAACATCTTGCTTCTACATAGGAGTTGTTTGACTTAATCCATCAAAAAATCCTTCAACTATTTCTCGTCCTTGGAAAATTCTTTTTGCAAGAATCAACTGCTTCTTTCATTCTTCCTCACTACGAGGCTATGAAAACAAGACAACGATTGGTACCTCAAAGCCTTACACTGGGGCAATGAGGGGAATCGTGCATGAGCCTCAAGTGAACCTAGGGCAGATTAGAAGTTCTCACCCAATAGGTTCCCTCCTACAAGGTCATGACGAAAGACAACGATTGGTACCTCAAAGCCTTACACTGGGGCAATGAGGGGCACCGTGCATGAGCCTCAAGTGAACATAGGGGCTGATCAAAAGTTCTCACCCATCGATGTTTTCAACAAAAAAAATGGGGGGACAAACCCTAGGATTTCAATAGATTGATTAAACGACAAACAGCTCTATTGCCATCACTCCAAAATGGTCAAGTGACTAAATCAAATATAACATACACTTTGAGGGGGTTCCCGGAGAGATTTGCAAAAGATAGGATAAGGTTGCATGAATTATCACCTTTTTCAAAAGGGCAGTCAATCTGTGTTTTCCAAAAAAAAAAAATCAAATCAAAATCAAAATCACAAAATAGGGAAAGAATGCCATGAACATTGTACAACTTTCCATTACATTGCATTGTTTCATATAAAGTCCGCATTTACCCAAATTTCACAACAAAGGTTGCATGCATTTGCATCCCTCAAAATCATGTTAACTACATAGATTCCCTACATCTAAATGTCCAAATCTTTTGAATTTGGGATGACCGGCTCTCTCGATGAGTCGATCTCTTGCTTTCTCATAAGGATGGACCCTCGAGTACTAGTACCCTGGTCTTCAGAGGACTACACTCCTCACCAACAGAGGGCTGCACGCCCTCACCTTAAGAGGACTGTGTGTCCTCACTTTCAGAGGACTGCATGTCCTCACCTTCAGAGGGCTACACGCCCTCGCCATCAGAGGACTGCGTGTCCTCACCTTCAGAGGGCTACACGCCCTCGCCATCAGAGGACTGCATGTCCTCACCTTCAGAGGGTTACACGCCCTCGCCATTAGAGGACTGCATGTCCTCACCTTCGTAGGGCTACACGCCCTCACCTTTAGAGGACTACACTCCTCGCCAACAGAGGGCTGCACGCCCTCACCTTGAGAGGACTACACGTCCTCGCCAACGTAGGGCTACACGCCCTCACCTTTAGAGGACTACACGTCCTCACCAACAGAGGGCTGCACGCCCTCACCTTTAGAGGACTACACATCCTCGCCTTCAGAGGACTCCACCCTCACCTTGAGAGGACTACACGTCCTCGCCTTGAGAGGACTACACGTCCTCGCCTTGAGAGGACTACATGTCCTCACCATCAGAGGGCTGCACGCCCTCACCTCCAGAGGACTACACGTCCTCGCCTTGAGAGGGCTACCCGCCCTCGCCTTGGGTACTAGTTACCCTCACCTTCAGAGGACTACATGTCCTCACCTTCGTAGGGCTACATGCCCTCACCTTTAGAGGACTACACATCCTCGCCTTCAGAGGACTGCACGTCCTCACCTTGAGAGGACTAAACGTCCTCGCCTTGAGAGGACTACATGTCCTCACCATCAGAGGGCTGCACGCCCTCACCTCCAGAGGACTACGTCCTCGCCTTGAGAGGACTACATGTCCTCACCATCAGAGGGCTGCACGCCCTCACCTCCAGAGGACTACACGTCCTCGCCTTGAGAGGGCTACTCGCCCTTGCCTTGGGTACTCGTTAGCCTCACCTTCAGAGGACTACATGTCCTCACCTTCGTAGGGCTACACGCCCTCACCTTTAGAGGACCACACGTCCTCACCTTCAGAGGGCTACACGCCCTTGCCATCAGAGGACTGCATGTCCTCACCTTCGTAGGGCTACACGCCCTCACCTTTAGAGGACTACACGTCCTCGCCAACAGAGGGCTACACGCCTTCACCTTTAGAGGACTACACGTCCTCGCCAACAGATGGCTGCACGCCCTCACCTTGAGAGGACTACACGCCCTCACGTCATCATAGGTAAGTATGCACATCGCTCAACTGATTTCTGATTTCATCTTTTGTTTGCAGGGATCGCGCCTGCAAGACACCCAGTGGACCCGAAGAAGTCCAACAGGGTCTTGGAGTTGTCAAGCTCTAATTACGGGTCTCTGTCAGTTCTACAGAGTACCTGTCACCTCCAGCAAGGGCATCAGGCCCCCTACTAATCGAGCTTTCATCAAGAAGTACTGCGCCCCCAGGCAGGCGCAGGGCGAAACACCACAGCAGCATTGGGATGGCCGGTAGCGGGCAATAGACACACTGCCACCACCTCTAGAGTTCACCTCAGCTCATCCGCAAAAAGGTTAGAGCGTTGCCTACGACACATGGCCGACCAGCAGGCGACCAAGTCCAAAGCCAAAGGTAAGCAAAGTACTAGGTCCGTGACCTACAAGCCATCATGCGTCCAGCTCAAGACGTTAAAGAAGCACTACTAGGAGGCAACCTAGTACCTTTTGAATCTATGCTTGTTATTTGATCACTTTTTATAGTAGGACGCACCTAGTTGCTCATGATCCTGGGAATTTAAATAAAACAAGTGCAAGCTCGGAAGGTAAACACTTCACAAAATATATATATGTATGTTTAGGTAGAAAAATACCTTAGATATGCATGTATGTAAACAAAAAACACTTCACAAGATATATATATGTATGTTTAGGTAGAAAGATACCTTAGATATGCATGTATGTAAACAAAAAATACTTCACAAAATATATATGTATGTTTAGGTAGAAAGATACCTTGGATATGCATGTATATAGCAAAAATACCTTACAAAACATATATATGTATGTTTAGGTAGCAAGATACCTTGGATATGCATGTATATAGCAAAATACCTCATGAAAAAAAAAAAGAGAAGAAAAAAAAACAAACAAGAAAAAGAAATAAACAAATAAAAAAAAAGAAGAGAAAAAAGAGAGAAAAAAGAAAAATAAGTTGTCTAGCTGGAAAACCAACATGCTTTTGAAAATAGATGACTTCCAACTTTTCTTTGAAGAAAAATTCGCTGATCATAGCTAGTTTTTGGAAAAAAAAAATGTGTGTACACCTGAAGGGTGAATGCTGTGAAATTTTCCCGGACGCCCGAAATGGACTTGGATGAATGCACAAATGGATAAAAGAACATATTTTGGAAACATTGGGTTGACTAAAATAGAGGAAATGAATCCTGAGCCCTAGCATCACATGACCATAAAAATTTGACACTTGAGTGTCCGCATAGGTGCATGCATGACCAGTTTTGCATAAAGTTTCCAAATCATCATTTTTGCATTTGTGTCATGGGAATAATGTGGGGCACCCCTTTTATCCTTGAGCCAAACCAAACCCCGACATGTATCATGTCTAGCCATTCTACAAACCTTGAGCCAAAATCATGACTCACTATAATCCTTACCCTCAGAAGCAAAAAAGGAAAGAAGGAAAATTTCCAATCAAAGAGAAAGCAAAAAGAAAAGAAAGGAAATTCCCAATCAAAGAGTGGGAGAAAGCAAAAAGAAAAGAAAGGAAATTCCCAATCAAAGAGTGGGAGAAAGCAAAAAGAAAAGAAAGAAAATTCCCAACCAAAGAATGGGAGAAAGTAAAAAAAGGAAGGAAAGAAAGATCTTGATCAAAGAAACTAGAAGAAATGTGCAGAAAGGTCTTTTGACCAGACAATATCTGAACAATACAGAATTGTCACCAAATGAACAAAAGAAAGAAAAGGAAACCATGACCTAAAGTGGTCTTCTCCCTTTGATTACCAACCAAAATCCTGTGCGTCGGTGACTTGTTCGCCTCGCGCAAAACCAAAACAGAAAAGGAAAAGGGGCAAAAACACACAAAAGCCGAAAAACCCACCAAAAGAACCCATTCCCAAGGGAAGCCCTATTGATCCATGATCACGCATGTAATTTTTTATTTGATAGGAAATAATTTGCAAAGTCAAGTCATGACATATCTATGGTTCGGAATTAGGATGAAACACTTACCTGTGCGAGATTGATACACTTTGAGTGATTTTCTTCTATTTTTGTCGAACCCAGTGTTTCCTCTAAATGGTCATTTAGAAACGAAATGCTAACATCCAAAATCTCATTTATGGTTATGAGAAAATTTCATCAGCATACTCTCCTTCCCCGGTAGACGCATTGTTTTTCACTCAAAAAGGCATATGCTGCTCTAATCAGTTGGAATATTTGTCTCTTTGCTAAAGCATGTTTGCGTTTTAGTGGAGAAAACACCGAGAATTTTTCAAGTCTCACAAGTTATCAAGAACTACGTAGGTCTGAGTTCCTCATGGGAGGATACGTAGGAGCAAAAGCCTCGCTTTTGTCGACCGCACCGCTTTCTGTTACCATGACCCAAGAGCTGGTAGCCCGCGGAGACACCTTACGGTTATCCGCACCTCGAGTGTGATTGATAAGCAGAGGCCAATATGGTCATTTGCGCCCTTTCCGGAGATGTAGGCATCTTCTGGTGGAGACTTTTTCAAGTCTCACAAGTTATCTAGAACTACGTAGGTCTGAGTTCCTCATTGGAGGATACGTAGGAGCAAGAGCCTTGCTTTTGTCGGCTGCCCCATAATCTTTGTCATACTGACCCTGAGGTCATGTGACATGCACCCTTGTGTCATCCAGAGGCGGCGGGCCCGATGACACGCGGAGATACCTTACGGTTATCCGCACCCTTTTGTCATCCAGAGGCGGCGGGCCCGATGACACGCAGAGACAAAATTTGGTCATTCTGCAACCTTGTGTCATCCAGAGGCGGCGGGCCCGATGACACGCGGAGATACCTTACGGTTATCCGCACCCTTTTGTCATCCAGAGGCGGCGGGCCCGATGACACGCAGAGACAAAATTTGGTCATTCTGCACCCTTGTGTCATCCAGAGGCGGCGGGCTCGATGACACGCGGAGATACCTTACAGTTATCCGCACCCTTGTGTCATCCAGAGGCGGCGGGCCCGATGACATGCAGAGACTGACATAGTCTTCTGCACCTTTTGTTCCTCCGGGAACAACGAGTCATTTACATGCGGAAATTTTACGGTCACCCGCGACTCTCGTCAACCGAGAGGAACGAAATTAGTGTCATACCCTAATTTCGTCCGGGGATCTTTGCTTGATGACATGCGACCTTTCTTTGGTCCTTGTGAGGTGCTTGGCACCCATCATTAGGAATTTTGTGAAATTCCGGGAACAACAAGTCATTTACATGCGGAAATTTTATGGTCACCCGCGACTCTCGTCAACCGAGAGGAACGAAATTAGTGTCATACCCTAATTTCGTCCGGGGATCTTTGCTTGATGACATGCGACCTTTCTTTGGTCCTTGTGAGGTGCTTGGCACCCATCATTAGGCAATTTGTGAAATTCCGGGAACAACAAGTCATTTGCATGTGGAGATTTTATGGTCACCCGCGACTCTCGTCAAATCGAGAGGAACGAAATTAGTGTCTTGTCTTTACTTTCCTTTTATCTCCAATAAAAGACAAGTAAAGAGGGGCAACTGTCATACCCTAATTTCGTCCGGGGACCTTTGCTTGATGACATGCGACCTTTCTTTGGTCCTTGTGAGGTGCTTGGAACCCATCATTAGGCAATTTGTGAAATTCCAGGACATGCCGGAAAACCAAAAAATATTGATGCACAATCCGTAAGTTTCCGTGACACACCGGAAATCAAATGGAAGCATCGTTGCATAATTAAGTGAGATTCCGTAACATTCCGTAAGTCAAAAAGGGGATGATTATGTAATCCGCAAGGTTCCGTAATATTACGGAAAGAAAACAAGTATCGTTACGAGATTCGTAAGTTTCCGTAACTTTACGAAAAAAGAATCACCAAAAAAAGGTAAGGGGGTGAACTTATCAAGATAGGGGTGTAAATAGCAATTCAAATCTAGGCCCTTCCAGAACATTTTGGAAGTTGGGTTGCTTAAGGAGGAAGCAACTGGGCGGCAAGCTCCTCCACATTTTTGAAAAATGGTTTTCGGGGCTTCCGCGGCTTCCGTAATACTTCCGTAAAATTTCCGAAAACCTTGGGTAAGCATATTCCACTTAACATTGGTGAAAGGGAAGAGAAAAAATATGAAAATCAAATTCGAAAACAGTTCCGTAAGGCTTCCGTAACTTTTCCTTAAAATACGAAAAGGGGGGTGAACTTAATAATTCGGGTGCACTTAGAAAGCTTTTTCATTAAGTCTTTGGGCGGCAAGCACCTCCTTTTTTTTCTATAAATAGGGGAGGGGGGAGCTGTTTCAAAATAAAAAAGACCCCTTTGGGTATGCATTTCGGCTATTTTGGGCAAAAACACGTTTTCGTGAAGAAAAATCAAGTCGAAGTACTTCCGTAACGCTTCCGTAAGCGATTCTGTGGAAATTCTTCATCGTTCTTCGTCGTTCTTCACCGTTCTTCATCCGTTCTTCGTTCTTCAACGGGTAAGTTTTCGAATTCGAGACTTTCAATTCATTTCTTGTTTTGTGTACTTTCACTTTAATTTCGTTTACTTTCAGTTTTCTTTTCTTCCGTTTTTGACGTGCTTTAACCATTTATTTAAGCCGTTTTCTCGTCTAATAAATGATAAAATGAATTTCAACCGATCATTTGTGTTGTAATCTCGTTTAATCACTGTTAAAACGAAATCTAACCGATCGTTCACGCTATAACCTCGGTTAAACCAAAAAAAGTAAAATAATAATAAAATAATCAAAATATCTTGAAAAATAATAATAAAATAATCAAAATATCTTTGAATAAAATAATAAAAAAAATCAATCGGACGTTTTTCTTTGGAAGTTTCCTTGAATGAATTGATTAATAACCAAAGTGAAACTAAGACTAAAATCAACTCACAAATCAAGTTTTTTTCCGAAAAATCACTAAAAACCGTTTTAAGGTCCAACGCCTTAAACGGTCCTCTTTGCTTTTATCTGTTAACATGGACCGTTCAAAAGCATAAAATCAACATGTGACTTTACCGCTTTTGCAAGAACTACGTAGGTCTGATTTCCTCATCGCAATTGAGGATACGTAGGAGCAAAAGCCCCGCTTTTGTCGACCACCCCAAGAGATCGTTAATGGTCCAACACCTTAACGTTTCTCTCCTTTCAAAATCAAAAGATCATTTAATGGTCCAACACCTCAAATGACCTTTTTGTTCAATCAAAATATATCTTGCAAAAAGATAAAAAAACAACTTAACCAAACACTTTGTTCCGAAAGAACTACGTAGGTCTGATTTTCTCATCCCAATTAAGGAATACGTAGGAGCAAAGGGAAACACCCTTGTCGACCACAAAAAGAGAAAAAATATAAAAAGCGTATAAAGGATATAAGGACATAAAAGGGAACGTAAAAATCAAAGTCATGTTTGCACATTCGATTAAAGGCTGCCGTCCCTTGTGACGGACGTGTGGGGTGCTAATACCTTCCCCGCGCGTAAAATACAACTCCCGAGCCTTTCACTTAAAAGTTCGTAGATCGCGTCTTTTCCGGTTTTTCCGACGTTTTCCTCAAATAAACGTTGGTGGCGACTCCGCGCGTATTCCTTTCGTGGAACACGCATCCCGCGAGTCACGCGTCGCCCTCCCGTCGAAGGGTAGGTTGCAACAACTGTAATCAAGCAAGTCAGAGACCTAGCATGATCACTGATTCACCTCCACTCCTTATGTTCCCATGAACCCGGGTATAGGGACCTTTTTCAACTCACAGTGTGTGCAAATAGTGTTGGTGTTTGTGTGCATCAAATGAATAAATATTTACCTCATGCATACATTTTAAAACGCACTAAAAGCAACAAAGAGTTTATATACACAAGAACATAAAAAATAAAGGGAAACCAACAAAGGAGAAAGTCATGATAAAACATTGCACAAGATTAAATGGCCTAACTCTCTAAAAATGTCCCCAGTGGAGTCGCCAACTGTCACAAACTACCCTTCGGCGGGAGGGCGACGCGTGACTCGCGGGATGCGTGTTCCATGAAAGGAATACGCGCAGAGTCGCCACCAACGTTTATTTGAGGAAAACGTCAGAAAAACCGGAAAAGACGCGATCTACGAACTTTTAAGTGAAAGGCTCGGGAGTTATATTTACGCACGGGGAAGGTATTAGCACCCCACACGTCCGTCACAAGGGACGGCAGCCTTTAATCGAATGTGCAAACATGACTTTGATTTTTACGTTCCCTTTTATGTCCTTATATCCTTTATACCCTTTTTATATTTTTTTCTATTTTTGTGGTCGACAAGGGTGTTTCCCTTTGCTCCTACGTATTACTCAATTGTGATGGGGAAATCAGACATACGTAGTTCTTTCTTATGCGTGAATCAAGTGATTCTTTTTACTTGAAAGGTGATCATTTTAAGGCGTTGAACCTTAAAAATGATCCATTTTACTTGGTAAGAAACTGAAATGATAAACTTTCAAAATCCTATTTTTGTGGACGAGCTTCACTAGGCGAGTTGATTTTAGCCTTAGTTTCACTTTAGTTATTAGTCAATTCAATTAAGAATGAGAAATCCCAAAGCGAAAACGTCCGATTGATTTTTCGCTTTATTTTACTAAAAGGTATTTTTTATTATTATATTATTATTTTACCTCTCTTTTTTATTTCCAACGTGGTTACGGCACGACCGAACGGTCGGAATTCATTTTAACCGAAATTAACGGATGATACAATTCAAACGATCGGTGGAAATTTATTTTATTTTTAGATTATGCGAGGAATGACTTAAATAAATGGCTTAAGCACGTCAAAAGGGGGTATAAAAAGTAAATGAAAGCGGGAGAAAAAAAATACACGAAACAAAATGTGGACCACCACGGGTACATAGAATGAATTAAAAAGCTTGGTTTGAGGTACTTACCCGTTGAAGACTGAAGAACGGTGAAGAACGAATGAAGAACGTCGAAGAACGGTCGAAAACCTTCGCGAAATCACTCACGGAAACGTTACGGAAGCGCCTCGGCTTGGATTTTCTTCACGGAACTAATTTTCCTCAGCTATTTCGAGAGAGAGAGAAGTGCCTAAGGGGCTGAACCCTTTTCTACTTCACTTCTCCCCCTATTTATAGAAAATTGGGGGAGAAGCTTGCCACCCAGCTCGCCCAGGCGAGCAAGGTTGCTTCCTCCAGAAGTAACAGCCTTATGGAGGAATCTTTTGGAGGGCCCAAGTGGGCCTGGTTGCTATTTGCACCCCCATTTTTACTAAATACACCCCCTGCCCCCTTTTTTTGGTGATTCTTTTTCGTAAAGTTACAGAAACTTACGAATTTTGTAACGATACTTGTTTTCTTTCCGTAATGTTACGGAACCTTGCGGATTATATAATTATCCCTTTTTTGACTTACGGAATGTTACGGAACCTCACTAATTGTGCAACGATGCTTCCTTTTGATTTCCGGTGTGTCACGGAACCTTACGGATTGTGCATCAATATTTTCTTTTGATTTCCGGCACGTCACGGAATTTCAGAAATTGCCTAATGATGGGTGCCAAGCACCTCAAAATGACCAAACACAAGTTGCACGCCACCAAGCTCAGGTCCCCGAACGAAATTAGGGTATGACAATTACGGAAAAAGAATCACCAAAAAAGCAATGAGGGTGTATTTAGTAAAATGGGGGTGCAAATAGTAATTTTCGAATCTGGGGAACTTATTTCAAGGATTACCTAATGAAGATCTAACGTTTTAATACATGGGAACTTATTTCAAGGATTACTTAATGAAGATCCCTATGCACACTTGGCAACATTCATTGAAATATGTAACACTGTTAAGATTGCTGGTGTGCTAGACAAAGCTATTAGGCTCAGCCTTTTCTCATTCTCATTGGTAAGAGAAGCCAAAAGGTGGCTCCACTCATTCAAGGGCAATAGTTTGAAAACCTGGGAAGAAGTTGTTGAAAAATTCATAAAGAAATACTTTCCAGAGTCCAAGTCTACAGAAGGGAAAGCTGCAATCTCTTCATTTCATTAGTTTCCTGATGAATCTCTGAGTGAAGCATTGGAGAGATTCAGAGGCTTGTTAAGAAGAACTCCCACTCATGGGTTTTTCGAGGCAATCCAATTGAATATGTTTATGGATGGGCTGAGACCACAAACCAAGCAATTGTTAGATGCTTTTGCAGGGGGAAAGATAAAACTGAGGACCCTGGAAGAAGCAACTGAGCTAATTGAGGACATGTCAGCCAGGGATCATGCCATTCTACGAGACAAAACCCACCAACCCACGAAGAAAAGCTTGATAGAGCTATTATCACATGACGCTTTATTGGCACAGAACAAGTTGCTTTCTAAGCAACTTGAGATTTTAACAGAAACACTTGGCAAGCTGCCAACTAAGTTGTCTATGGGTCAACCTACACACTCTTCTGTTTTGCAGGTTACAGGTTGTACCATTTGTTGTGAGGCTCATGAAATAGGCCAATGTATTCCCACTGAAGAAAACACTCAAGAAATTCATTATATGGGAAATCAACAGCGACAAGGGTATACTCAAGGAGGATTTTCAGGCTTTCAGCAGGGTCCCTATAATCAACAAGGACAGTGGAGGACACACCCTGACAACCAGTTCAACAAAGACCAGAGTGGGCCTTCAAACAGGCCAATCCAACAAGGACCTAACATATTTCAAAGGACTACTAAGATGGAGGAGACCTTGACTCAGTTTATGAAGGTAACAATGTCAAATCATAAAAGCATTGAGTCATCACTGAAGAACCTTGAGGTCCAGGTGGGACAACTGGCCAAGCAGATAGCTGACAAGTCATCCAACAGTTTCGTGGCAAATACAAATCAGAATCCCAAGGAGGAATGCAAAGCTGTGATGACAAGGAGTAAAAGGTTTATGGAGGCTGAGGATGAGGATAATGTTGTGCATAAGAAGAAAAATGCTGACAAATAAAGTACTGATGGCAAGAAAAATGAGTTGAGAGGTGAAAGTAATCAAGAAAAAAAGGAACAAATAATGGTCAAGAATAAAGAATTGAAGGACCAAGAAAAAGAAAAAGAAAAAGGAAAAGAAAAAGAAATAGAAAATGAAAAAAATGAAAAAATAATAGGAATGCAAAGAAGAGTAGGAGTGAAAAAGCCGTGGATGAAGGTGTGGAAGTACCATATCCTGTGGTACCTTCCAAGAAAGAAAAAGATCGTCATCTAACGAGATTTTTAGATATTTTCAGGAAACTGGAAATAACCATGCCCTTCGGAGAAGCTTTGCAGCAGATGCCACTCTACTCTAAATTTTTTAAAGATATGTTAACAAGGAAGCATAAATATATTCATCAGGAAAACATCATAGTGAAAGGAAATTGCAGTGATGTGATCAAGAAGATCCTTCCACCCAAGCATAAAGATCTTGGGAGTGTAACTATTCCTTGTTCAATTGGAGAAGTCAATGTGGGAAAAGCTCTTATTGACCTGGTAGCCAATATCAATTTGATGCCACTCTCCATGTGCAGAAGATTGGGAGAGTTGGAAATAATGTCCACTCAAATGACTTTACAATTAGCTGACCGCTCCATTACCAGGCCATATAGAGTAATTGAAGATGTGTTGGTAAGAGTAAAACATTTTATCTTCCCGGCAGACTTTGTGGTAATGGATATCTCTGAAGATACTGACATCCCTGTAATATTGGGAAGGTCGTTCATGTTGATCGCAAGCTGCATAGTTGATATGGGGAAGAGGAAGCTGGAGCTAGGTTTTGAAGATCAGAAAATTGATTTTGATTTGTTTGCTGAAGACAAGCCTGCTCCAGAACACAATGTTTGCTTACAGGTAATGGAAGGAGGTCAAGAGGTTCTGAAAATAAGAACCAAAACATAAGATCTCCTAGTGAGGTAAAAGCGTCATGCTAATGACGTTAAAGAAGCGCTTCTTGGGAGGCAACCCAGTTTTAATTTCTGTTATCTTTGTTTTTCATGAATTTAATCATTTGAAACTTGCTGTATGATCTGTACATAGGAGTATATCAGCCTATCTTTGAATGTGTAACATAAGGGTTTCAATTTCTTGGAAAAAGGACTGAAAAATAACTTAGAAAACTTTTTTTCGGAAAAATAGTCCTTTCTCTAAGTGCAAGCCTCATGCTAAGCGCACTCTGTTCATGCACTAAGCCATGAGTCTCAAGCGCTTAGCGCCCAACCCTTGCATCTAAGGCTGATTTGGTCCGCTAAGCTGGCCAAGGTTGAGCTAAGCTAACATAAATTCGATCTGAATTCAACTAAACTTCAACTTGATCGCTAAGTGACAACTTATCCTTGGCTAAGCGTGACCTATTTTCACCAAGCGCAATTCCTTACGGCCATAACTGAGGTCAATGAAGCTAAATGCCAGTCATGGAAGCTAAGTGAGATTCATTGCGGCAATGTGCATGCTAAGTGAGTCCTTATCAGCTAAGTGCATGCTCCTCTATACTTAAGATGCATCATTTTAGCTAAGTCAGCCAGAGTCTGGCTTAGCGAGAGTTGCAGCTTTTCAGATATGCAAACCTCGCTAAGTGGTCTGATCCTCGCGCTAAGCCAAGTTTGTGTGTTAAAAAAAACTGATTTTGAATTTGAAACGTTGGCTAAGCGCGCGGGTTCGCTAAGCGAGCCTCATTGAGAAACCAAACATCTCTCTGGCTCGCTTAGAGCAGCGGTCCGCTAAGCGAGAGTATCAAAAAACTACTTAAGTGAGTGTAACAACAGTTACACTCACATTTGCCAGATTCCGGAAACTTCATCTCTGCATTCTTTCTCTCCAAAAATTTGCACATTTTGCATTTGTGCTTTCTTTGTGCATTTTCAACTTCGAAGCATTAACCATACACCATCCAAGTAAGTTCCTTGATTCTTTTTCTCTTTTTCTTGTCTTAACTTTAGGGTTGAAGACTTCAACTGTAGTTTTAGATTTTTAGGGTTTTTATGTTTTGTTAGATTTAGTTTAAGATTAGGACTATATACGCTTGTATATTGTATTGAGTATGACGCACACATTGCATGTCTGATATGCCTTTTAAAGGCTTGAAAAATGCAAGAAAATGAACTGCGTTTTTTGGAAAACATGATGAACTCGCTAAGCGAGCATGCTGCGCTAAGTGAGTTCATCAATACTCATTGTATGCAAGCGTTTCTCTGAAGAACTCGCTAAGCGCACTTACCGCGCTAAACAAGTTCATCTTTTGAGGATGAACACTCATCCTCTTGCTGAACTACCTGTGGCTAAGCGAGGCTGAATCGCTAAGCCAAAGTAACTTAACCAATTTTTTTGATGATAGCCGTGCGCTAATCCAAGCTTTCCTAAGCCAAGCGCGATTGGTTGCGGCATCCGCTGAGCTAAGCGAGCTTCGCTCGCAACACTTAGTGGAATTTTTTTAAGAGTTGGTGTCGCTAAGCGCAACCTTTAAGGAGCTTAGTGCATATCCTTGTGGTAGATGTTCAGCTTAGCGAGCGCTTTCCCGCTAAGCTAATTTTGTAGAATCTAAGTTTCTGCAACTTCAGCTAAGCAGCTCCACATGTCGTTAAGCAGTAGTGTTTTTTTTACAAAGGTCAGCTAAGTGGACCATGACTCGCTAAGCAGCCAGTGTCCTTTTCAGTTTTTAAAACTAGAATAACTTGTGTCCTAATCAGTTGTTTGGTTCCTTTATATGCAGATGACCTCTAAGAAACATAAGAGTAGTGATTCTAGGCCACAGGATCAGAATGATAATAGGAGATTTCAATCAGAGGAAGCCTGGAATCGATATATCGATAATATTTTAGACCGAAGGATCCTTACGAAAAGGAATGTGAAACTTTATCATTCTGATTTCGACGAGTTTAAAGTAGAATTGGAGAGGCGAAACCTTCACAAACGCCTTGCCAACCTTCAGGAAGGAAGTATAGATGTGGCAGTGGTTAAAGAATTCTATGCCAATTTCTATAGTCCAGTAGATCAAGCTCCTAAATGTGCTAGAATAAGAGGCCATTTATTCAGGATAAATGCAGACAGCTTAAATAAGTTCCTCCAGACTCCAGTGTTATTAGAGGAGGGGGAATCTTTACCCACTTATTCTAGATTTTGCAGATTAAGGTCTAATCCCAGAGAGATGGAGGCTAGTCTATGCATTCCAGGCAAGGGCTTTATTCTAAACACGGAGGGCCAACCATAGAAGCTCCTCAGAAAAGATCTTACCACCCTGGCTCAGACATGGAGAGTCTTCTCGTACTCAAACCTAGCTCCTACCTCCCGCACTTCAGATTTGAACACAAACTAAGCTAGGTTGGTCTATGGCTTAATCACAAGGATGGACATAAACATTGGCAGTTTGATCTCTAGACAAATGACCATGATGGCTCAGTCTAACACTTCTCGCTTAGGCTTCCCAGCTTTAATCACAACCTTGTGTAGATTGAGGGGAGTTGGATCTGATGCTCTTATCTCCTATGAAAACCTAAGGTCGGTCATTGACTTAACTTATATCATAAGGAACTGTTGGAATGCGAATGACCAAACAGTTAATTTTCCAGAGGAAAGGAAGACCAAGCTCAGAGCAACTGATGTTCCCTCTTCCTTTGCACCAATAGCTGGCATCCCTGCATCTTTTACTTCAGCCCCACTTCCAGATTTAGCAAACTTATCTGCCTAGAGCTCTCAGACTTCAGATGCCAAATTGCAAAGCTTGTTTGAAGGACAGATTCTCATTATGCAAAGCTTGCAGGAACTAGCTCAGCAAAGGCCAATTATGAGTGAAGATCAGTTCATTAAGAAGGTGGTCTGGCTTGGAGCCCGACCTTCTTTTGTGGGGGATAATGAAAGTTTTACATCCTAGGCACCTCAACAGCATGAGCTAGAACCAGAAAATGATCACTCATCTGAAGCCATCATCCCTGGAGTTGTTGATTTTTCAAAAATAAAATTAGAGACAAGATCCAATGAGGTTGCTCATCCTGGACCAGTGCCAGTACCAGCTGATGTACCATTTCCAGGGGTGGATCCATCTTCACCTTAGCACACAGCAGACTCTTCCACTCCTATCTTAGAGATACCTGAGGGCCAGACCATACCAATCCTGGCTCTGGACACTTCTCCTCCGACTACTCCAGTATTGCATTTGACAGATAAGGAGGATGTTCAGGCACAGGATATCCAAGACCAGTCACATGAATTTTGATTCCTGATAATACTTTTTGCTTTTTGATTTATTATTATTATTACAATTTTGGTTTTCATACAATATTTCCTTTAGGTCTACATACACTGCTAGTTTTATTTATGGGTAGTTAGTTTGCTTATCCTGAAGCATTTTGAATAGTTTGACTTGTTTTTGATGACATGGTAGTAAAACACTTTTTATCTTTTTGTGAAAATAGTTATATGCTTTTATTTTAAATTAAGTGCATGATTGTGATGGAGTTTGTGTTTCTTATCATGAGTTTGAGCAAGTGTGTATGTTAGACTAAGAAAGAACAAGAATGTGAACTTGCATTTAGAATTGTTAGTCAGTAGACAAATTGATTGTGAAAGAAAAGCTTGAACCAAAACCGGTGAGAGTGTGACCTTAAACTGTGAGTGAACGACTAGCTGTGAGTAATAATCTTTGCATGAATCTCTGAATTTTTGAATGAAATGTATTAACGAGAACATGATGAAGGCCATGATTGTACATACACAAGCCTTTTGACCAAAAAGCTTACCTTAAATTTTAATTCTATCATTTGCACCCTTTTTGAGCTGAATGAATTTGTCAATAAATTGAACCCTGAACCTTAATGATTCTCTCCAAATACCTTGTTTAGATTCTACGAGAGCATATAGTTCAAGGCAAATTTACCCTAAATTTGGGGGAGTGGAACTAATTGGGATGCAAAGAAAGAGAGAAAGAATCAGCACACACAACAAATAAGTTGTATGTTAAAAAAAAAAAGAAAAGAAAAGAATAAAGTGTGTTGATGTAACAAGGTCAAAAGCAAATGAATGAAAAAAGCTAGTGAGCAAGCTAAGTGTATTAAAAAGACCATTGGGATAAGTCTGGGATTTGTGCTCTCTGAGAATCTAAACCTTTGAATCCTAGAAAAACCAATGAATTTTTGTAGCCAAGCCTCACTACAAGCCTGAGAAAGCCCTTCTGATTCTTTTTATACATTTCTGACTTTATGGCATGAGATGAAATTCAAAGATTAGACCTCTTGCTAGTTATTATTAATGAATAGCTTAAACACTTGTGCTTGAGTGAAACAGTAGCCGTGAGACTGTGGTTTAAGCTACTTTCCTTGATATCTGTCTTATGCCTAACTCCATCTATTTGTTTAGGTTACATTTCATTCTTCTCTTTGGATAACTGCATACCTTGTGAAAGACAAGTGATGAGGGCATTTTACTCCATTCTCTTATTATGCAATCAGTAACTTTTGTAGCATATAACTTTGTACATAGTCACTACATGTCATTGTCACTTGAGGGCAAGTGAGCTGTTCTCTTTTTGCTTAAGGACAAGCAAAACTGTAAATTTGGGGGAGTTGTTAGTCGGTGAAAATGACTAACTTTTGTGTATAAAACTTGTATAAATTGTATCAAACTCTCTTAATTTATGGTTATTTTGTAGTGTTATAAGTATTTTCTGTTATGTATAGGTAATAAATACTTATATTTTCATTTTGTGTGTTTAATAATCATTTTCTCTCAATTTTAGGTTAATTAGGCAAGTTTTTGAAAGTGTTGTTTTTCACCTTCTCGCTAAGCCAATCTACTGGCTTAGCGAGCGTCCACTAAGCACAACACTCTTGGGCTAAGCGCGAAGAAGACTCTGGAAGAAAATGAGCTATACAGGTTCGCTAAGCGCACCGCTTCATCTCACTAAGCGCACCGCTTCAGTTCGCCCGCTAAGCGAGAAAGGCACACGCTAAGCCGAAATTCACTAATGTGCGCTAAGCGGTCCATAAGTGCGCTAAGCGCATGAGCACGAGCAAGGCCACCTATTTAAGCCTGAAATCAGATTTTGTGAAGAGAGTTTGGACTGGGATTCAGAGATTTGCATGTCTAGGGTTTCTAGAGAGAGAAAGGTCCAAGTTCTAGAGAGTTTTGAGAGATTTTGTTGTGTGAAGATCTGCAGAGACCAGAGCTTGAAGCAGGAGCCGGTTTGATTGTGGCGTCCCTAAATTAATGACTGGTTTGATAGTAATAATTTAAATAACAAAAACCATGGTAAATTTTTTTTTCTTCTTTTTCTTTTTCATTTCTTTCTCTTTTCACCATAACTAGGTTTAGAAGGAATATCCTCACTATAGAGTCCTGAATGGCCAGTTCACAACTCTATTCGGAGTCGTTTCTTTCTTACCGCTCATAATCTCTAAACTAATTTGCTGTTTCAAAAGGAAGAATATACCAGTCATTACTTTAGGTCGTCACGTGAAAATAGAAGAATAAAATACGGTCGATAAACTCTTTTACAAATAAAGTTGCAAATGCTTTCTTTTCAAATAACAAGATTGATCATAAATACATTCATCATTTAAAGCTGTCCAAAATATGGGAGTTTTACAAAATATATATAGTGTCATCCAGAGCAAAGGTGTCCACAGTGATGGCTTCAGCCACATGTATACAATCATCAAATTCCTATACAACAGGTCTACCCATACAAAAACAAAAGAGTAAACCTAACAATTAGTCCTAGATACACCCACCCTCAAAAGTATACAAAACTAATCCAAAGAGCTGTCCACTAGGATGAAGAGCCTCCGCTGATCGCCATCTCCCCCGGGCCACTATCCTCTGTAGAGTCTGCCTCAGATGCCGACATGACTTCCTCGGGAGAATCCACCTCAAGAAGTGGATCCTCATCACCCTCTAGAAAGTCAAGGGCATCCATAGCAGGCTCAGGAGGTAGCTCCTCCAGATCCTCCTCAGGGTCTTCCTCGGATGACGTTACCTCGATCACTTGGACGGGCTCCACTAGACGATATGGTGTAGGCGTGGGTAGTATCCACTCCACTGTGCGCTGAAGCGTCCGTGCAGGTTCATCTAGATGCACCAAAGAAGTAGCCGTGAATCGAATGGTGCCCCGAAATCAGCACTTCGCGTTGCCTTCGAGGGTCTCCCAAGCTCCCTCTAGGCACTCCATCTCTACTCGATCATGGATTAGTTGCGCCGCCATCACGATCTACAAGAAAGAAGAGAAAGGGGTAGACTCTTTCACGAGAATCTAACTACACCGCACAAAATTCGTCTCATAACCATTACATGCAAGTAAAAGGGGTATCTTAAGGCTTTTCATCTCTGGTAATTGATTACACAGCCTTGGTAATCGATTACCAGAGGCTAAACTCGAATTACACAGCCTCGGGACATGAAAACCTGAAAAAGGCACTGTGTAATCGATTACCAGTGACCCATTCCTCTGTGTAATCGATTACACAGGCTGGTAATCGATTACCAGAGGCCTCCACCATCTCCCAGTTCCCTTTTTAAGCCTGGTAATCGATTACACCCCTTGGTAATCGGTTACCAGAAGCTCTCCTAGCTTCCTGACCTCGTTTTCAAGCCTGGTAATCGATTACCAGAGACTATCTTAGCCTCCTGTCTTCATTTTTAAGCCTTGTAATCGATTACCCACCCTTGGTAATCGATTACCAGAGGCCATATCTCATATATCAATCAAGTTCATAGCTGGCCAGCCACCACCAGCCTCCTTGCTTTGTGGTCCATGTTCCTTTTATCTGTTGACTGCCAGGAGCTTGCATGTTTAGGTACATCACAGGTTCTCACTGACTGACTATGCCCGGGTTGGGTCGGGATTGGTCAAGCTTGGTTTTGGGCAATAGCACCCCTCCTGACGTCCCCAAGGTCTCCTGACCCCCGCGACATATCTCCAGGTACCACTCTGTGGTCAACAAATAAAAGCAGGAAGTTTCACCCTTCTACACTTCCTCATCTCAAGCTTGTAGGATTATGGGGTACCCATCACATGTGGTACTAGGTGGCGGTCGGGCGATGGTGCACAACAAGTTTTCCACATCCACAAATCACGCATAAAGCCACCATCCCCTGTTGCCCACCTCCAACTGAGCTCACGTACTCCCACGTAGCCAATATCCTCGTTTCTCTCAACACCGGGTCCCCATCAATCCTCCCAAGCTTCCTAACATCAAAGTAATTCAACATTCAAACAACACAAACTATCACAGCAAATAAAACAGGGCAAAGGCAGAAAACTCTGCCCAAAACACCAACCAAAATCACAGCTTTTCTCACTTAAAGACCCCAGTAACAATTCCTTCCTTCCAATTTGTTAACCGTTGGATCGACTCGAAAATTTTACTGGAAGTCTCTAGTACTTAAGCCTACATTGTGACCGTTGGGATCTACTAGCAAACGTCCAGAACTCATTCTGTACTACTCTTTCCACAGCCCATCACACACAAGCATTTTTCTGCACAAAGCCAAAATTATGCTGCACCTATTTGACAGCAAAATTCTGCATAAGTGCAGATTTCGAAAATCACACTTCCTCTCATCCAATCTTGCCCAAATCAAATCCTACAAGTCCCAAATCATGTATCAATCATGTCTAAACCAAAGTCAAGCTTTAAAGCACAACAACACAGAATCTAGGTGTCCAACACCCCTCAATTCAATGGGTTTTCTAGGTTTGAGAAGTGAAATTGAGAATGAGGTAAATTTGGAGCAAACTCTCACCTCACACAAGTTTATAACATCAATCTAAACTTGCTCAAACTGGATTTACACCTAAAATTCCACCGAATCAAAATTTGACTCCTCAACACCCAATTTTGCCCTAGAAAATGGCTCTTGGTTCACTTTGGTCATTTGTTTTTCTCTCTAGCACAGTCCAAGCTTTCTCATAAGTCCTAAATGATATTTCAAGCTAGGATTAACTCACTTTAACCTCCATTTACCACAGAATCCAGATTTAACCTTCCAACTCTCAAAGCCTCACTCTTTTTCCACTCATAACACTACATTCTCACTTTCTAACCCTAGGTTAACTCTATCCTTCATTTCTAACAGTTTTCCATAAGCAATTTCAGCACATAAACATCACAAGCATCATCATAAAAAACCTAAAACTGAATGGGTAAGCTTAACTCATCCAAACATGGCAAGTTCAACATGCTTTCAACAAGTGTCTTCACAAATAACTATCATGAAGCAGAAAACTAGCAAAACTACCCATCATATCTCCCAAAACCCCATACCCACAAAAATCAAGAGGGAAAGAAGTCCACCCAAACCTGAAATTTTGAAGTCCCACACGTACAGACGCGCTTCACGACTCCGAAAATGCCCTCCTTTCACGATTTGGAGCAGAAATGATGGCCAAAGGTTGGAGCTTTGTTTGGAGGTTCAATGGTGGATGAGAGAAAAGAAGAAGAAGGCTGCGTGAGAGAGAGGGAGAGCTTCTGAATTTTCTTTTTTCTGCTGAGTGAAGAGAGAGAGAGTTGCTCTTTGGTTTTAAAAGGCTTTTTCCTCTTTTCTTATTATTTTATTTAAGCTATGCCACATGTCTCCATTTGAATGGAGCAAAAAAGGGCCCACTTTCTCTTTTGATTGTGACCCATACTCAGCCACAAAAAGTGAGAAAAAACTGACCTTTGAAACGCTAAAATCCTGCCTCGGTTTGCGTGCCATTTCTCTGGTTCCAGTTCCTCGCATTTCTCTGCGTCCGTCGGGGCCAGTTTTTGAAAGTAATCAATATATATATATATCAAAACGCTCAGAATAAAACCCCGAGCGTGGTTCAGAGGTTGGTTTTGTTAAATTTTAAGTCGCACACAAAACGATGATTTTTAGACTAATTAATTAAGAATTAACCCATAACCTCCCAGTTATGGACTTCTCTTCCTTAATTAGTCTAATCCGCGTATCTTGCCCCCACTATCCCTACTTCTACCAAGAACATATAGGCATATACACTGAATAATACTTATATATATATAATCATTCAAAATACATCGTTTTCAAAAATTCCGAGTAGAAATTTCCAGGATGTTACAATACTCCCACCCTTTTAGGAATTTCGTCCCCGAAATTAACTACTCTATGAAAAAACTTGGGTACAATTCTCTCATCCTATCCTCCAACTCCCATGTACAATCACCCTCATCGGTTCCCCACTGCACCTTCACCAACGCGATCTCCTTTCCTCTCAACGACTTCATTCTTCGGTCAGTGACCTTCTGAGGTTGTGCTTTATAGGTGAGGTTATCCTTCACCTGTACCTCGTCCACTGCAAGTATATGTGATGGATCCGGGTTGTACCTTCTCAGTTGAGAGACATGAAACACAGGATGCAAATTCGATAAACTCGGAGGTAAGGCGATATGATAAGCTACAGGCCTAATCTTCTTTAAAATCTGATACGGACCTAGATACTTTGGCGTCAACTTCCTAGATTTGAGAGCTCTTCCAACCCCGGTTACGGGAGAAACCTTCAAAAACACATGTTCTCCTTCCTGAAAATCTAGTGGCTTCCTCCTTCTATCATAATAGCTCTTCTGCCTATCCTGAGATGCTTTTATCTTCTCTTGAATCAATTTCACTTGTTCGTTAATCTGTTGTAGCATTTCAGGTCCAAGAAATACTGCTTCTCCATCATCGTACCAACAAATAGGAGTTTTGCACTTTCGTCCATATAAAGCTTCAAAAGGAGCCATACCAATACTGGCTTGGTAGCTATTGTTGTAAGTAAACTCAATCAATGGCAAACAATCCATCCAGCTACCTTGTTGCTCTATAATACATGCCCGAAGTAGATCCTCTAGGGTCTGAATGGTTCATTCAGTCTAACCATCTGTTTGAGGATGATAAGCTGAACTAAGCTTCAGCTTTGTCCCCAAGGCTTCTTGTAGACTTGTCCGAAATCGCGAAGTGAACCTCGGATCCCTGTCTGATACAATACTAGAAGGAATTCCATGCAACCTTACTACTTCTTTGATGTACAACTCTACTAGCTTCTCCATTCTATACTTCATATTCACCGGAATAAAATGAGCAGATTTGGTGAGTCGATCTACTATGACCCACACAGCATCATGTCCACGACTAGTCTTGGGTAAACTAGATACAAAATCCATAGATATGCTCTCCCATTTCCATTCCGGAATTTCCAATGGCTTCAATTCTCCTGATGGTCGCTGGTGCTCAGCCTTAGCCTTTTGACATGTCAAACACCTCGCTACATATTCAGCTACATCTTTCTTCATGCCATGCCACCAAAAACTTCTCTTCAAATCTTGGTACATCTTAGTCATTCCTGGGTGGAAACTAAGACGACTTTTATGCGCTTCTTCCAAGATCTTAACTTTCAAATCATCTAAAGATGGCACACATATCCTCCCCTTGAATCTAATTAACCCGGTTGTGTCCTTCTCAAACTCCACACCCTTATCCCCTATTACATCTAACACCTTGCCTTGCAAACACGGGTCGTCCTCATGGGCCTCGCGTATGTGATCTACGAATTCATTGGTGATCTACAACGCTCCCACAAATAAGCTCTTGGGTCGTACCTCGATTGCTAGATTCAAATCTCGGAACTCCTCTATCAATCTCTGCTCCAAACTCATCATAGTCGCAACATGTAAAGATTTCCGGCTTAGCGCATCGGCTACTACATTAGCCTTTCCTGGATGGTAGGAAAGTCCAAAATCATAATCCTTGAGGAACTCCATCCATCTTCGTTGCCTCATATTGAGTTCCTTCTGATCGAACAAGTATTTGAGACTCTTGTGATCACTGAAAACTTCAAAACGAGTACCGTACAAATAATGCCTCCAAATCTTTAAAGCAAAGACCACCGCTGCTAGTTCCAAGTCATGGGTCAGATAGTTTACTTCATGCGGACGTAATTGACGTGAAGCATAAGCCACTACTCTTCCCCCTTGCATCAGCACACACCCCAGACCTTGCCCGCTTGCATCGCAATACACTTCAAATGGTCTCTTAGGGTCGGGTAAAATTAACACTGGTGCTGTCATCAACCGCCTCTTCAACTCTTGGAAACTTTGATCACACTTCTCATTCCAGACAAACTTCTCGTTCTTACGAGTCAACTTAGTTAGGGGAAATGCCAATTTAGAAAATCCCTCAATGAATTTTCTATAATAGCCAGCCAACCCCAAGAAGCTTCGAACCTCCGTTGGAGTTGTCGGTTGTTGCCACTCCATAACCGACTCCACCTTGTTCGGATCTACCGCAACCCCGTCCTTAGAAATCACGTGCCCCAAGAACTGCACTTTCTCCAACCAAAAGTCACATTTTGACAGTTTGGCGAACAACTTCCTATCCCTCAGGATATGCAACACAATCCTCAAGTGCTTCTCATGCTCCTCCTTATTCCTCGAATACACTAGGATATCATCAATGAACACAACCACAAACTGATCCAAGTAATCATGGAATATACGGTTCATATAGTCCATGAAAATAGCCGGAGCATTAGTCACTCCAAATGGCATGACTAAATACTCGTAGTGCCCATACCGGGTCCGAAACGCAGTTTTTGGGATATCTTCCTTCTTAACTCGGATTTGATGATACCCCGATCGCAAATCTATCTTCGAAAATACCGTCGCTCCCTTCAATTGGTCAATCAAATCATCTATCCTTGGTAGAGGATATTTGTTCTTGATAGTGACCTTGTTTAGCTGCCGGTAGTCTACACACATTCTCATACTTCCATCCTTCTTCTTAACCAACAAGACTGGCGCTCCCCACAGTGATGCGCTTGGACGAACAAATTGTTTGCTCAAAAGATCCTGCACTTGTGCCTTCACCTCTGCTAGTTCTACCGGAGACATTCTATAAGGCGCGATCGACACTGGATTTGCCCCAGGCACCAAGTCAATAATGAATTCCACTTCTCTCTCAGGTGGCAATTCACAAATGTCGTCAGGAAAAACTTATGGAAATTCCGACACCATCGGTATACTACTAACTTCAGTGTCCTCTTCCACATACATAGAGAACAACACCAAGTAATTTCGAAAATCCCCCGTTCCTTCGTTGGCCGCATCCCCTTTCGAAGATTCACTTGGAACTACATCTCCACCAAACACTAGCATCTTCTCCTTGCAGTCTAGAAAGATATGGTTAGTAGATAACCAATCCATCCCTAAGATCACATCTAGATGAGCTAAAGGTAGGAAAATCAAGTCCGCCATAAAAGATCGACCCTTAACAATTATAGGACACTTCAAACACACCCGAGAGGTGGTTACAGGCTCGCTCGTCGGAGTAGACACCACCATATCATATGGTAACTCCGTCGCACATAACCCCAACCTCTCCACACATGCATGAGATATGAAAGAATGCGTGGCACCCGAATCATAAAGTACATCTAGTAGTTTATCAGCAATCAAACACTTACCCCGTATCAAATCGTCGGAGGCAGCCGCTTCTGAACCACTCATAGCAAATACCCGAGAGGGTACTTATGGTCTTCCACCACTAGTGTTGTTGTTGCTAACATTACCGCTCCTTGTGGAATTAGTGGGCCCACGATTGACGGTGTTGGAATTGGCGGTCACCGTCGGTCTCCCGGTCACCCTACATTCTCGAGCATAATGGCCCACCTTACCACACACATAACAACGGTTCTCCTGCGTCTACTGGAGCTGTGGGCAATTTCTCTTAATATGCGGTCCTCCACACTGAAAGCACTGTACCCCAGTCCCCCTTGACTGGCTCATGTTGGAGGTAGCCATAGGTTGCTTCCCCTTGTTGCTAGCATACGGCTTCATCCTCTTGTTACTATTTCCTCTAAAAGGATGGTTTCTCTGAGGTTCTCCAACGCCTCTAGCTTGCCTCTCCTTCATCTTGTCCACAAAAATCCTGCACTTTGTCACTAGCTGATTAAAATCCGTGATCTGCATATAACTAACCGCCTGTTGGATCTCCAACTGAAGCCCATTCTCAAACTGAGCACATAAATCTTCCTCATTCCGAGCATCTTGGTATTGGGGCCAATACTGCAGAAGCTCATTAAACTTGGCCGTGTACTCTCCAACAGACATGTTTCCTTGCTTCAAATCCAGAAATTCCCTCGCCTTCCGCTTCCTGAGATCTCGTGGAAAGTAATTCTCCAGGAACTTGTCCTTGAAGGCATTCCAAGGAATCACGCCTCCAGGTGCAACAAATGAAGGCTTCACGAACTTCCACCAATTCTCGGCCTCCCCTTGGAGCATAAATGTCGCATAAAGAACCTTATGCTCCTCAAGGCAACCCATCGCCTCGAAAATCTTTTCCGTCTCAGCTAACCACAACCTAGCACCTTCCGGATCATAGTCTCCATTGAACTTTGGCGGGTGGTTCTTACGGAAAGCCATGAGTCCCTGATACTCCACCGGCTCCACATCACGTTCCTGCACTAGAGTTTCCAGCACAACGGTGATGCGGTCGAGGACATCACGGTTCTGATCCCTACCACGTCCTGCCATACCTAACCTGTAGGGAAACTATTAGTACCCAAGAAATCCTAATGAGAGAGTGTACCACACAGGCTATGGCAGTTATAGCAACATCCTTCTCTTTATACATACTTATACACACAACAACCCTATGAATCAGTCACACATCCATGCTCAAGACAAGAAGGCAGAAATACACACAATGTGTGACTTAACGTCACTCCCCAAAACCTACTTCCAAGTTTTAGAGATACACAACATTCACACAGCAAGACCATAAACAGGTTCACTAGAATCCAACTTTTGCTCTGATACCACCAATTGTGGCGTCCCTAAATTAATGACTGGTTTGATAGTAATAATTTAAATAACAAAAACCATGGTAATTTTTTTTTTCTTCTTTTTCTTTTTCATTTCTTTCTCTTTTCACCATAACTAGGTTTAGAAGGAAAATACTCACTATAGAGTCCTGAATGGCCAGTTCATAACTCTATTCGGAGTCGTTTCTTTCTTACCGCTCATAATCTCTAAACTAATTTGCTGTTTCAAAAGGAAGAATATACTAGTCATTACTTTAGGTCGTCACGTGAAAATAGAAGAATAAAAAACGGTCGATAAACTCTTTTACAAATAAAGTTGCAAATGCTTTCTTTTCAAATAACAAGATTGATCATAAATACATTCATCATTTAAAGCTGTCCAAAATATGGGAGTTTTACAAAATATATATAGTGTCATCCAGAGCAAAGGTGTCCACAGTGATGGCTTCAGCCACATGTATACAATCATCAAATTCCTATACAACAGGTCTACCCATACAAAAACAAAAGAGTAAACCTAACAGTTAGTCCTAGATACACCCACCCTCAAAAGTATACAAAACTAATCCAAAGAGCTGTCCACTAGGATGAAGAGCCTCCGCTGATCGCCATCTCCCCCGGGCCACTATCCTCTGTAGAGTCTGCCTCAGATGCCGACATGACTTCCTCGGGAGAATCCACCTCAAGAAGTGGATCCTCATCACCCTCTAGAAAGTCAAGGGCATCCACAGCAGGCTCAGGAGGTAGCTCCTCCAGATCCTCCTCAGGGTCTTCCTCGGATGACGTTACCTCGATCACTTGGACGGGCTCCACTAGACGATATGGTGTAGGCGTGGGTAGTATCCACTCCATTGTGCGCTGAAGCGTCCGTGCAGGTTCATCTAGATGCACCAAAGAAGTAGCCGTGAATCGAATGGTGCCCCGAAATCAGCACTTCGCGTTGCCTTCGAGGGTCTCCCAAGCTCCCTCTAGGCACTCCATCTCTACTCGATCATGGATTAGTTGCGCCGCCATCACGATCTACAAGAAAGAAGAGAAAGGGGTAGACTCTTTCACGAGAATCTAACTACGCCGCACACAATTCATCTCATAACCATTACATGCAAGTAAAAGGGGTATCTTAAGGCTTTTCATCTCTGGTAATCGATTACACAGCCTTGGTAATCGATTACCAGAGGCTAAACTCGAATTACACAGCCTCAGGACATGAAAACCTGAAAAAGGCACTGTGTAATCGATTACACATACCTGGTAATCGATTACCAGTGACCCATTCCTCTGTGTAATCGATTACACAGGCTGGTAATCGATTACCAGAGGCCTCCACCATCTCCCAGTTCCCTTTTTAAGCCTGGTAATCGATTACACCCCTTGGTAATCGGTTACCAGAAGCTCTCCTAGCTTCCTGACCTCGTTTTCAAGCCTGGTAATCGATTACCAGAGACTATCTTAGCCTCCTGTCTTCATTTTTAAGCCTTGTAATCGATTACCCACCCTTGGTAATCGATTACCAGAGGCCATATCTCATATATCAATCAAGTTCATAGCTGGCCAGCCACCACCAGCCTCCTTGCTTTGTGGTCCATGTTCCTTTTATCTGTTGACTGCCAGGAGCTTGCCTGTTTAGGTACATCACAGGTTCTCACTGACTGACTATGCCCGGGTTGGGTCGGGATTGGTCAAGCTTGGTTTTGGGCAATAGCACCCCACCTGACGTCCCCAAGGTCTCCTGACCCCCGCGACATATCTCCAGGTACCACTCTGTGGTCAACAAATAAAAGCAGGAAGTTTCACCCTTCTACACTTCCTCATCTCAAGCTTGTAGGATTATGGGGTACCCATCACATGTGGTACTAGGTGGCGGTCGGGCGATGGTGCACAACAAGTTTTCCACATCCACAAATCACGCATAAAGCCACCATCCCCTGTTGCCCACCTCCAACTGAGCTCACGTACTCCCACGTAGCCAATATCCTCGTTTCTCTCAACACCGGGTCCCCATCAATCCTCCCAAGCTTCCTAACATCCAAGTAATTCAACATTCAAACAACACAAACTATCACAACAAATAAAACAGGGCAAAGGCAGAAAACTCTGCCCAAAACACCAACCAAAATCACAGCTTTTCTCACTTAAAGACCCCAGTAACAATTCCTTCCTTCCAATTTGTTAACCGTTGGATCGACTCGAAAATTTTACTAGAAGTCTCTAGTACTTAAGCCTACATTGTGACCGTTGGGATCTACTAGCAAACGTCCAGAACTCATTCTGTACTACTCTTTCCACAGCCCATCACACACAAGCATTTTTCTGCACAAAGCCAAAATTCTGCTGCACCTATTTGACAGCAAAATTCTGCATAAGTGCAGATTTCGAAAATCACACTTCCTCTCATCCAATCTTACCCAAATCAAATCCTACAAGTCCCAAATCATGTATCAATCATGTCTAAACCAAAGTCAAGCTTTAAAGCACAACAACACAGAATCTAGGTGTCCAACACCCCTCAATTCAATGGGTTTTCTAGGTTTGAGAAGTGAAATTGAGAATGAGGTAAATTTGGAGCAAACTCTCACCTCACACAAGTTTATAACATCAATCTAAACTTGCTCAAACTGGATTTACACCTAAAATTCCACCGAATCAAAATTTGACTCCTCAACACCCAATTTTGCCCTAGAAAATGGCTCTTGGTTCACTTTGGTCATTTGTTTTTCTCTCTAGCACAGTCCAAGCTTTCTCATATGTCCTAAATGATATTTCAAGCTAGGATTAACTCACTTTAACCTCCATTTACCACAGAATCCAGATTTAACCTTCCAACTCTCAAAGCCTCACTCTTTTCCACTCATAACACTACATTCTCACTTTCTAACCCTAGGTTAACTCTATCCTTCATTTCTAACAGTTTTCCATAAGCAATTTCAGCACATAAACATCACAAGCATCATCATAAAAAACCTAAAACTGAATGGGTAAGCTTAACTCATCCAAACATGGCAAGTTCAACATGCTTTCAACAAGTGTCTTCACAAATAACTATCATGAAGCAGAAAACTAGCAAAACTACCCATCATATCTCCCAAAACCCCATACCCACGAAAATCAAGAGGGAAAGAAGTCCACCCAAACCTGAAATTTTGAAGTCCCACACGTACAGACGCGCTTCACGACTCCGAAAATGCCCTCCTTTCACGATTTGGAGCAGAAATGATGGCCAAAGGTTGGAGCTTTGTTTGGAGGTTCAATGGTGGATGAGAGAAAAGAAGAAGAAGGCTGCGTGAGAGAGAGGGAGAGCTTCTGAATTTTCTTTTTTCTGCTGAGTGAAGAGAGAGAGAGTTGCTCTTTGGTTTTAAAAGGCTTTTTCCTCTTTTCTTATTATTTTATTTAAGCTATGCCACATGTCTCCATTTGAATGGAGCAAAAAAGGGCCCACTTTCTCTTTTGATTGTGACCCATACTCAGCCACAAAAAGTGAGAAAAAACTGACCTTTGGAACGCTAAAATCCTGCCTCGGTTTGCGTGCCATTTCTCTGGTTCCAGTTCCTCGCGTTTCTCTGCGTCCGTCGGGGCCAATTTTTGAAAGTAATCAATATATATATCAAAACGCTCAGAATAAAACCCCGAGCGTGGTTCAGAGGTTGGTTTTGTTAAATTTTAAGTTGCACGCAAAACGATGATTTTTAGACTAATTAATTAAGAATTAACCCATAACCTCCCAGTTATGGACTTCTCTTCCTTAATTAGTCTAATCCGCGTGTCTTGCCCCCACTATCCCTACTTCTACCAAGAACATATAGGCATATACACTGAATCATACTTATATATATATAATCATTCAAAATACATCGTTTTCAAAAATTCCGGGTAGAAATTTCCAGGATGTTACATTGATCACGTAGATGCATGCTTTGTTAGGGTCATTCAAATGTGGAAACTGGTCTAACTCTATAGTCCTTGATAGTGCAGGGCTGAGTTGTCATGTTTTCAAGAGGAATCGGGGTGCGATAATTTAGTTGAGTATGTGTGTCTTAATGCGGTCTTGGTTGAGTTTAGTCTTACAAGAGGAATCTGCGGACGATGCTTGATCAGGATTAAGCTAAACTATCATGAGGAATCGGGGTTTAGTATCTCAGGAGACACCATAAGAACACATGAGCATTGTTAGATAGAGAATATCTTTTTAGCATTAGGCACCTATTAGGAAGACCAACGTGTTCTCTACTTATTTTTACACATCATTTCTCTCGCGTGATTTTATTTCTTTTTGCACAGATAGTTTATACACCTGTTCATATTCACAATTACCTTTACACACCAGACACCTATTTGCTGAAATAGCTTACCAAATAACACAAGTTCCCCGAGTGTTCGATACTCGGTTCTTACCATTTTATACTACTTGTGCGATCTAGTGCACTTTCTGAATGCCGAACACGCTTAGCGCAATTCTGAACCGCTTAGCGTGCATTAGTGAATTTTGGCTTAGCACGGCTTTTCTCGCTCAGCAGATGGACTAAAGCGGTGCGCTTAGCGGGATGACCATTCGCTCAGTGAACATGCACAGCTCATCCTTCTTCCAGATTCTTCCTCGCACTTAGTCATGGATTGTTGCGCTCAGTGGATGGCTCGTTAAGCCAGCAGATTGGCTTAGCGAGAGGGTGAAAATCTGCACTTCAAAACTTGCCTAATTATCCTGAAATTGAGAGAAAATGATTATTAAACACACAAAATGGAAGTACTAAGTATTTATTACCTATCTTTAACAAAAAGTAATTACAACACTACAAAACAACCATAAATTGGAGGAGTTTGATACAATATACGCAAGTTTTATACACAAAAGTTAGTCGTGTTCACCGACTAACAATAACATCCTTCTAATTTCTTCCTTTCCATTTTATATTACCTTGTTCATGCTATTTTTTTTTATTGAGGCTGAACCATTGCAAAACTTAGGCCTTTATTTTCTTGTTTAAAAAAAGGGTAGAAACTTATTTTAAAAAAATACTATTTGGGCTGAATTGTTCATGCTATAATAGCTTTCAAAAATTCTTGAAGGTAATATAATTGGTTCTTAGAAGGTTTGAATTACCATTATGAAGTTTAATTCCTTCAAAAAAATCCCATTGTGTAGTTGCTGGAATTTTTTGTCCTTGTTCTAAGCCTTTGTTAGCCTAACCCTAAGCCTTTTCTTTGTCACAAATTGGTGGTTGAACTTTGTGTAAACTTTCTCTTGAATTGCTTTAGAACTCAAGGAGAATTCTAGAGTGGAAAAAGGCAAGAGTGTACAAAATTAAAAAAAAAAAGCCATATTTGAGAGTTACACTTGAGTGTGGTGAGGTTCTATTTTCTTTATAACTATTATAATTTTTATTTTGAATATGTCAGGTGGTGGTGAACATCAATTAGATGGGGCACAAAGATTCTTGTTGGATGCTCTCAATTCTCAAATGCAAAACTATTGAGAGAGAACAACGAGGAGTTGTATGAAAGAATTGAGTGATTAGAGAATCGTGAACGTCATGAGGAAGAAAGGAGAGGAGGAAATGGTGGTGGTCCAAGGCCAAACCGAATTGAAGGAGTCAAGCTTAACATTCCTCCCTTTAAAGGCAAAAGTGATCCGGAGGCATATTTGGAGTGGGAGCTCAAGATATAGCATATCTTCTCATGTAACACCTATGAGGAGGCCCAAAAATTGAAGCTAGCAGCTGCGGAATTCTCGGATTATGCTCTTGTGTGGTGTAACAAATTGCAAAGGGAGAGAGAGCTAGAAATGAGGAGCCTTTGGTGGAAACTTGGGTTGAGATGAAAAGGATCATGAGGAAGCGGTATGTGCCGACAAGCTATACTAGGGACTTAAAATTCAAACTTCAAAAGTTGTCCCAAGGTAGCAAAGGCGTTGAGGAATACTATAAAGAAATGGAGGTGCTCATGATTCAAGCCAAGATAGAAGAGGATGAAGAGGTAACTAAGGCTAGATTTCTTAGTGGTTTAAATAGTGATATCCGTGATGTTGTTGAGCTGCAGGAATTTGTTGAAATGGAGGATTTGCTTTACAAAACAATATGAGTAGAGCAACAATTGAAGAGGAAAGGTGTGGCCAAAATGAGTTCCACTAATTATGGCTCTTCTAGTTGGAAGGACAAGAGTAAAGAGGCTGCCACCTCTAATGCAACACCTATACCATCGAAAACTCCTCCAAAATTCCAAGAACAGTCTTCAAAAAAGAGTTGGGATGTGAAGTGTTTTCAGTGCCAAGGCTTGGGACATTATGCATATGAATGCCCTAACAAGAAAGCCATGATTTCTTAGAGATGGAGAGTACATTAGTGAGTCCGAAGTTGAAAAGGGAGAAGAGAGTGAGGATGATGAGAAGGAAGTGGAGAAAACACTAGAGGAAGAATTGTTGATGATTAGGCGGTTACTTGGCCATCAATTGAAGTCTTTGGAGGAAACTCAAAGAGAAAACATTTTCCACACTAGATGATTGATCAATGGCAAAGTTTGCATGGTGATCATTGATGGAGGGAGTTGTACCAATGTGGCAAGTGCAAGACTTGTGTCTAAATTGAATTTAGTCACAAAACCACATCCTAGGCTGTATAAGCTTCAATGGCTTAGTGAGGATGGAGAGGTGCAAGTAAGGAAGCAAGTGGAGTTGGATATTTCCATTGGGAAGTACAATGATAAGGTGCTTTGTGATGTTGTTCCTATGGAGGCCAGCCACTTACTCTTGGGGAGACCATGGCAATTTGATAAGAGGGCTAATCATGATGGTTTCATCAACAAGATCTCTTTCACGTATCAAGGCAAAAAGATAGTGCTCAAACCATTGAGTCCACAAGAAGTGTGTGAGGATCAAAGAAAAATGAGAGAGAAAATTCTTCAAGAAAAGAGATAAAAAGAAAAAGAGAGCCAAACACTTGAGAGTTCAAAAAGTGAGGACAAAAAGAGGGAAACACAAGAGAGAAAAAAGATGAGTGAAACACTTGAAGTGAGGGAGAATTTCAAGCTACAAAAGGAGAGGTCAAAAGGGTTGTTTCATTCAAAACAGCCCCTATACTTGTTGATTTGCAAAAATTATGTTTTGACCACTAACACTTTTGACAACTTTGCATTGCCTTCTAGTGTGAAAACTCTTTTGCAGGAATTTGAGGAGGTGTTTCCATCAAGTGTTCCAAGTATGCCATCATTGAGGGTAAATGAGCATCAAATTGATCTCATGCCGGGAGCTTCTTTGCCTAATAGGCCAGCTTATAGGAGCAACCCTCAAGAGACCAAGGAGATCCAAAGACAAGTGGAAGAACTCATTGGTAAGGGATAGGTAAGAGATAGCATGAGTCCATGTGCTGTCCCGGTAATTTTGGTTCCAAAAAAGATGGTTCTTGGAGGATGTGCTCCGATTGTAGAGCTTTAAACAATATTACCATTAAATATAGGTATTCAATACCTAGAATTAAATGATTTGCTTGATGAATTGCATGGTGCTTGTTTCTTTTCCAAAATTGATTTGAAAAGTGGTTACAATCAAATAAGGATTAAAAAGGAGATGAATGGAAAACCGCTTTCAAAACTAAATATGGATTATATGAATGGTTGGTTATGCCTTTCGGTTTGACTAATGCACCAAGCACTTTTATGAGATTAATGAACCATGTTTTGAGAGAATTCATTGGTAAATTTGTGGTGGTGTACTTTGATGATATCCTTGTTTATAGCACAACCCTTGATTTGCATGTTGCACACTTAAAATCGGTGTTGTGTGTGCTTAGGAAGGAACAATTGTATGCTAACCTTGAAAAATGAATTTTTTTGCAAAGGCCATGCTGTGTTTCTTGGGTTTGTAGTGAGTTTCAAAGGGGTTCTAGTTGATGAAGAAAAGGCAAGGATACCCAAGAGTGGCCTACACCTAAAAGTGTGACCGAGGTGAGAAGTTTTCATGGCCTAGCGAGTTTTTATAGGCGATTTGTGAAGGATTTTAGTACCTTGGCAGCACCTTTGAATGAGGTAATTAAGAAAAATGTTGTTTTTAAATGGGGGGAGAAACAAGAAGAAGCTTTCAATGCTCTTAAGCAAAAGTTAACCAATGCTCCCACACTTTCTTTGCCAAATTTTTCAAAATCTTTTGAAATTGAATGTGATGCTTCAAATGTTGGGATTGGGGCTATATTGTTACAAGAAGATCATCCAATTGCTTATTTTAGTAAAAAATTAAGTGGTCCTACCCTTAACTATTCTACTTATGATAAGGAGTTGTATGCCTTAGTGAGAGCGTTGAAAACAAGGCAACACTATCTTTATCCCAAGGAGTTTGTGATCCATAGTGACCATGAGTACCTAAAATACTTAAAGGGACATGGTAAGCTAAAAAAAAGGCATGCCAAATGGGTGGAATTTCTTGAGCAATTTCCTTATGTTATTTAACATAAAAAGGGAAAAGGAAATACTGTTGCGGATGCCTTGTCAAGGAGGCACTTTTTGCTTTCTATACTTGAAACAAAAATGATTGGATTTGATTGCTTGAAAGAAATGTATGAAGGAGATGACACCTTTGGTGAAATTTTCAAAAATTGTGAAAAGTTTTCTAAAGATGATTTTTATAGATATGAGGGCTACCTCTTCAAAGAAAATAAATTATGTGTGCCCAAGTGTTCTACTAGAAACTTGCTTGTGTGTGAAGCCCATGAAGGTGGGTTGGTGGGGCATTTTGGGGTCCAAAGGACCTTACATACATTGAAAGAGCATTTTTATTGGCCTAACATGAACAAAGATGTGCAGAAATTTTGTGAGTGTTGTATTGTTTGCAAAAAGGCCAAGTCAAAGGTAATGCCTCATGGTTTGTATACCCCTTTACCAATTTTGGATTCTCCATGGATTGATTTATCAATGGACTTTGTTTTAGGGCTTCCTAAAACAAGTAATGGTAAGGATTCCATATTTGTTGTTGTTGATAGGTTTTCTAAAATGGCTCCTTTTATTCCTTGTAGGAAATTTGATAATGCTAATCATGTGGCAGATTTGTTCGTCAAAGAAGTGGTGAAACTCCATGGATTACCAAGAAGCATTGTTAGTGATAGGGACTACAATTTCCTAAGCCAGTTTTGGAGGATCTTATGGGGAAATTTGGGTACTAAGTTACTATTTTCTACTACTTGTCACCCTTAAATAAATGGACAAATAGAGGTTGTGAATAGGACTTTGGGTACGTTTTGAAAAAGAATCTTAAAAATTGGGAAGTTTGCTTACCTCACATTGAATTTGCTTATAATAAGGTTGTGCATAGCACCACTAGTTGTTCTCCTTTTGAGATTGTTTATGGTTTCAATCCACTAACTCCTCTTAATTTGTTTCCAATGCCTAATATTTCAATTTTTAAGCATAAGGAAGGACAAGCCAAAGCAGACTATATGAAAAAGCTCCATGAAAGAGTCAAGGCCCAAATTGAAAAGAGGAATGAGAGCTATGCTAGACAAGCAAACAAGGGGCACAAAAAGGTTGTTTTCCAACACGTAGATTGGGTTTGGGTTCAGATGAGAAAGGAGAGGTTTCCGGAGCAAAGAAAATCCAAGCTTCAACCAAGAAGGGATGGTCCATTTCAAGTACTTGAAAGGATAAATGACAATGCATACAAGATTGAATTGACCGGTGAGTATAATGTGAGTACTACATTTAATGTGTCTGACTTAAATCTTTTTGATGTAGATGGAGAAGCCGATTTGAGGACAAATCCTTTTGAAGAGGGAGAGAGTGATGAGGAAATGACAAGGACTAAGGGAAAGGAACCTTTAGAAGGACTTGGAGGACCTATGCCAAGGGCTAGAACAAAGAAGGTCAAGGAAGCTCTTCAACAAGTGTTAACCATGCTAATTGAATTTAGGCCCAAGTTACAAGTGGAGAAGCTTTGGATTGTCAATTGCACCATGTTCCAAGAAGAGTAGAGGGTGCCACCTTTGTTGAGTGGTTTTATTAGCATTTTGTTAGTTGAAATAAAGGCCTAAACTTTTGTTAAAGTGGCTGTCAATTTTCTTTGGATTTTCACCACCTATGGGCTTGTTTTAATTTAAAGAAATTAAGGTTTAATAAGGTGGAAACTCTAGGCTTGTGGCTGCCTCTTGGCTGACCAAGAGCTAAGCATTTTTCCATATGTTTTTGTTTCTTAATTCTAGTTTAATTAGGTATAATGACACCATCAAGTGGTGTTATTGGTGATCATTTGTCTTAATTCTATTTTTAATTAGGTATAATGGCACCATCAATTATTGTTGTTGGTGATCAATTCATCTTCTCACTTGTGTAAACAACTTGATGTCATTCCTATTTATGGGCTGCACATTTTCTAATAAAAAGCAGACCTTGAATTGAGTTTTAATCACCTTCTAAAGTGTGAGAGTGAATCTCCTTAGTTACTTGAATGATTCAAGAAATTGGTTTATCAAGGAACACCACCTTGTGTGTGACACTAATTCCGGAGGAGTGATTCTTCCAACCACCTTCTTCATTCTCCTTATCCATTCCATTTTCTGAATTTCATACAAAAAAAGAAAAAAACCTTTGAAGATCCATCCTCAAACCTTGTGCAAATGGGTTTACATTACTTCCACTTGTAGCCAGAATGTCATCGCATCCTTCTATCCCTCTGCAAAGTGTACAAGGCATATATATATATTAGATAACACATTTTTATTTTAAAACAAAAAATAAATAACATTTTTAATAGAAAGTGGGTCTTTTAACTCTGCAATGGAAAAATGAATTACATCACCTTTGAAGGAAGGGGTTTTCTATGTTGTAACTTTGTCGTTCCTGCTCCTACCTAGATCAGCTTTATTCTCCTCTTGTGCAGATCCAAATTTCGTTCACAAAATGATATTCTTCAAATTTATGAGGTATTCATACGAAAATTGCAAATTTGAGATGAAATGAAGTGTATAGGCTTATTAGTTTTAGCTAGCTTCTATTTTTCTCTTTTATGATGACACTCCAATATATAGCACCATAAATTCAACTTTAACAAATATAGTATTATCTAGATTTCAAATTTCAATAC
Source organism: Glycine max (assembly GCF_000004515.6). Taxonomy (NCBI): domain Eukaryota; kingdom Viridiplantae; phylum Streptophyta; class Magnoliopsida; order Fabales; family Fabaceae; genus Glycine; species Glycine max. The sequence continues at coordinate 23,368,745 of NC_016089.4, forward strand.
CTGAAAGTTATAAAGAAGACCTTTGTGGTCCTGCAAGACTAAATATATTGTCTATTGTGATAGAAACATAATCTGATCTCAGACTTCCACCTCAAGGAAAATCAGGCAATTCCAAATCAAAGACATCTTCTGTGATTGCAGTTGGAAGGAATGGAGGTGCCTAGGAACAAGCTGTAATTTTAGGGTCAACCAATTCAATGTCAATAGAAATCATGGCATCTCCCATAATTGTGCAGGCCATAAATCATTTTAAGAACTAGGGACTCATTATCCATTTTTCTATGCACCTTTCAACCTTACAAACTTGTGCGCGTCTCACTAGTGATTTTGTAGTTTTCAGTACTTACTCATCACTCATTATTTATCATCTTTATATCAGGTACTTCTCAAACTATTTTCGAGAATTGCTAACAACATACTCTCTTCTATCGACTGAAATTTATTGGAAATAACAAAAAAATTGGGTCTCATGCCTTATTTAATGACCAATGGGGTGAGGATAAATATAGGAAGCCTTATCCCCAAGATGAAAGAGGCAACAACCTTAAAGTCTCGCCTAAGACTAGCCATTAAACTTGGCTTTTATTGGCAATTGCAACAAATTAATTTAAACACCACACATTTTTCATAGTGGAAACTGGAGCAATTTTAGGAACTTAAGCAAGTTGGGAAGAAAGTGCAGTGCACGCATGTGAGGAATTACTATACAAGCCTCCTGATATTTCGGTGAACATGTTATAATCCTTTTGAACAAGACATGCAGTTAGCCTTTTCTTATATGCAGTGTAGGATATTTACCTATAACTGTTTAACATGATCAAGTTCCAAGAAATACACAATTGTGAGTCCTTAGGAGCAAGCCAAGTTTGACAAAAAGGGTTCAAAGCTTCCTTTACCTGTGACATGCATGATCTACATTGAGGATGGCACTGTATGCATAATGATGCAGCATGCAACATGCAATAGACCTCATGTTTTGAATAGTGGTTACCAAGCCTTGGATCAATTAATTCCTCAATGGTATATTCTTCCAACAGTGGTCGTGCCTGTTTAATATTCAAAAGTTTACACAATGTCTTTAGGCAAGGCTAGTCATAAAAAACAAAATAAATTCAAGCTTTTATGTTTGTCCATTGGAGTGTCATGAATGTTACTATTTACTCTCTTGAAATGGTTTCATCAACAATCCAATAACATAACAAGTTAGATATTCTCATACTCTTGACTTACCCACTCAGTAAGGCATTGCTGCCCCATTGGCCTAGTGAGATCCAAAACTTTTGTCCTTGTAACAAGCTCCAACAATACCACCTCAAAGGAATTAACATAAACTTTTTCAGTGATTTTGCCACTTTGAGCATATTCAGGAACCAGATACCTACATAGAAATGGCATAGGTTAGTTGTTATCTCACATTGCTTATACAAATTTGAGGATGAAATTGTTTCAAGATCAATACAACACTTACCCAAATGTTCCAATCACTCTAGTTTCCACACCTGTGTCTCCATTAGGCTGCTTGCCAGTCCAAAATCACAAACCTTACATGACATAATTCAGCACAATTACAATACTATTAGAAAATGAAGCAGACATTTGATGCATCTCAAAACACACACTTAAGATTATGATCTCTAGGAAACAGAAAAATTGATGACCCTTTTCCTTTCATATGTATTGTTTTTAAGCAGTCCACAATTACTTTAATGAAGAGAAAATTTGAGGCAAAAAAAAAACTATAGAGAGATGAACATTCAATAATGAAGGAAAGGTGTCTTTCAATATGTAAACTATGACACCATGTTGTACAAAGAAAGGAAAACAACCACCTACCACAGGTTCAAAATTATGAGTTATGAGAATATTGCTAAACCTTATGTCACGGTGGATAATACAACCCACTCTACACTCTTCATGAAGATATCGTAAACCTGGTATCTGTGATGAAAAACATATTTATGACTTTGCCATGACATGTAGTAGATATCTTCACTTTCTTTATAGTAAGTTGTAGCTCACAAAGAACCTTAGTAACATCTGCTACCCACAAATTAGGACATTGATTCATAACTTGGAATACTAATACTACCATTTATACATGTTAGTCATAACTTGGAGGCAAGTTGATATTTGCTTTGAGAAACAAGATCCTTCCCCAATATCCTGCCAGCAATTGACTTTGGAATAGTGTCAATGAAACTCACCTTTCTGACTTGGACTCACTTGAAAACTCTCCATTTTACTTTAAGTAACATATAAAAATAGTTAAAATGATCATAGGAAAGAGAGCTACGTGGCCTGCAACAAATTCAATGACTTGGTTTTCTGAGAGTTTAGAACTAGCTACTCTCACCACATATGCCCTTGGTATCTGTCCAATTTCTTCATCTTCAACTCTGCAAACATATCATTGTTACGACATGAGAAAGTCAGAAATAATGAAAAATGAAAGTGAAAATGTGATAGGGTAGCACATGGTATAAATGCTGCATTAACTACAAGGGGGTGACTTAGCACCACAAATTCCAGTTCTGCAGGAGCCACCTGACACAAGTAATTTGATACCTTGATATATATAACTAGAACAGTTTACTGATTTTCCAATTGAAAATTGAACTATTATGACTTTGAGTACCCGATGATAACCATTGTTATTCACCTTGTGCTTCTGGATGCCATCAACCATAGCTTGGAAGTCATATTTCTACATCAAAATTGTTGTAACCCCAACACACAACAATCCTAATCCAAAGAATACAAGTCCATAGATTTGAAACATTGGAATGAAGGCCAAGAAAACATCATCTTGGGATCCACTTACATCTGTGTCATACCCTAATTTCGTCCGGGGATAATTGTTTGTCAACATGCAGATTTTTGCTGATCAAGTTGAGCTGCTTAACATCAATCACTGCACAATCCTTAGGGTTTTGCAATGTTACGGAAAGAAATGAGCAAGCTACTTAGAATGGGGGCAATTTTTTGTCAACATGGGGTTTTTTTCCAGCCGAGTTAAGCTGCTTAATAGCAATAATGATGCGATCCGTAGGGTTTCACGACGTTTCGGAAGGAAATGGGCAAGAAACTCAAGATAGGGGCAAAATGGTCAATTTTTGGACATTCCTCAGCCCCTGGGCCCACTAGATGACTTAGGGGAGAAGCAACCAAGCTGGCCTGGGCGAGCAAGTTGCTTATGGAGTAAGCCACCCGCTCACCTGGGCGACTTGGGTGGCAAGCTCTGTTCGATGGCTGACAAGTGCACCGGCTCGCGCAAGTAGTATAAAACGGTAAGAACCGTGTATCGAACTCTCAGGGAACTTGTTTTACTTGGTAAAGCTGTGGTTCAGTAAATAAGCATCTTGTTGTAAAAGGTTTGTGTGTAGTATGGACACATGTGTAAACTAACTAATCAAAACTAAATAAAAAGGTGAGCAGTGGTGGGTGCGAAGGCAGATGGTGAACATATTGGTCTTCCTACTGGGTGTCTGATGCTACTAAAGATGTTCTCTACCTAACAACATTCCTATGTTCTATGTTGTCTCCTGGACTGCTAAACCCCGATGTCTCGTGCATCTTTAGCCTAATCCTAGCCAAACGTCATCCTCAGATCCCTCTTGTTGGACTAAACTTGACCAGAACTGCATTAAGACATACATACCAACAACTAGGTTACCGTACCCCGATCCCTCATGAAAATACGATAAATTATCCCCGTCCTATCAAGTTCTAAGGATCAAACCATTTCCCAATGTTGAGTGACCCTAAATGAGCATGCATCTACATGATTAAGGCCAAAGCATACTAAAATGAAGTACTGATAGCACAGAGAACACATGCAACATCATTAGATAGATATAAGAGTATTAACATCAAGTACCCCGTAGGAAGAACCAACTGAGGATTTAGCTCTCCATAGCTGGGAAGCTTCTCTTACAAATATGAAAAAGAGAAAATGAAAGATTAGGAAGTACAAGTGGTGAGGATGTCTCCTTCACCTCTAGAAACCCCACAATCACTCAAACTCTCATCCAATACTCCGCATGATAACTTCCTCTTCAATCTCTGCTGTCCCTCAGGATCTTCACACCAGAATTTCTCTCCACCACTTAGCCACTTAGATGAATGCTTCCAAGAACAACGGAAATGCCAAAAATTTTAGAACTCCCTTCCATTTCTGATTGCAGGCTTTAAATAGTGTTGCTGATTTTTGGTTGTTCGCTCAGCCACATTTTGGTTTGCTTAGCTAATTTAAGTGACATTCGGCTTAGCGCGCCTCTTCTTCGCTCAGACTATAGGTGCAAGTGGTGCCCTTAGCGAGTTTGACTCTCACTTAGTGCACCTGTACAGGTCATCTTCTTCCAGGTTCTTCTATGCGCTCAGCCAATTATGCTGCGCCCAGCGGATCATGCGCTTAGTGATTGAGGTCATACCTGAATCAAATAAACATTAGAATGCAGTAACTAGGAAGTGATCCTAGGTCGTTTCCCAACGAGCAATGACTAACCAAATGTTCATAATATGCTTCGTTTTAACAGTAATAATTTGGGGGGGGGGATGTTTGTTTTGTGAATTTAAGAACAAGCATATTGGAATACAAAATTAATAGTATTAAAAACGTGTTATTTCCTCTGATTCAGAAGCCATTCTCTTATCCTAGGTTATGAGGATTTCACACCTAGTAGTTAACCACTTAATCCAACCTTAATTTAATTTACTGAGCGAAAATCAATTTAGGGTTGTCAATATGTGATTAAGCAACACATACACCAATTAACCCCTTGTTCATTAAGCACGAACGTAATTTAAGCACAGAGGCAATTAATCAAAAACGAAGCATGCACAGATTAACAGAACACATGTGGGTTAATTGGTGAAGGGAAAACCGACAGGAGAGCAACATTAAAAATAGAACCTCAAAGAGAGTTACGCTTCATCCTCAGAGGGAAACAACACTAGAAATTTAGCCTTCCATAAGTTCAAAAAAAGCAGAAAACGTAAATGAAACTAGAAGCAGAAACGTAAATGAAGCTAAAGGCCGAAAACGAAAATGAAACTAAAGGCAGAAGAAGGAATAGAAACAAAATTGCTATTAGAAGTAGAAAATGGAAAAATGCATTCACGTAAACAGTAATACAAAGCTCAAAACGTAAGACCCTAAAACTCCATGCACTCAGCTTGGGTATTTTCTCCTGAATAATAGAATAGAATTTACATGAATCCCAAGGCTACTATTTATAAGGGTCACTCAAAGTCACTGGGCCCTATTACATTATTTTGGCCTAAAACGAAATAAAAATAACTGAATGCAATAAAAAATGAAATTAGATGAAATCTAATAAAATTGTCTGCTCTCTTCAAGTCCAATCTGGCCCAACCTAATAGCTTATAATTATCCTAAAATTGAATTAAACACCAAGTTAGTCAAGTGGGCCCAATTGATAAAACTGAATAATAAATTTAACAATTAGAGTAAATTAGTAATTAAATTGGTGACAAAAAGGGTTAAAAAATAGGAGAAAATAATGGCACATCAAAATCCCTCATACTTAGCCTTTTGCACTCATGGGCAAAATGAAACAAAGAACAAAATCCAAGGATATCAAAGAGACACAGACAAAAATATTTACATATTTCTCAATGAACATCAAGGAATGAAAGGAATGGGTAACATCTAACATGGAGATCCAAAGAGTCAAGACATTCATGAAAATCATCCAAGCGACCCAATCATGACAAAATAGTTAATCAGCTCAAGTGATAAAGCCTCACAAAATATACACTTTATCTCTCAAGTGTCTAGGCTACTATTTACCCTCAAAGCACCCATGAAAACCAACACCACATAAACTTGGAAAGATTCTAAAATTGACAATCAACCCATAAACACAAGCACATGAGGATCAAAAGGTCTTTTAAGGTTGTAATGGGACCAAGGACAAGGTAGGGAAAAATATGGAATAAGTAGCTAAATCCCAAAGGAATAGAGGAGCAATGGGGAATAAGTGCATATTTAGAAAAAATAAGAAAACCTAAAGATAAAATTTAAACATAAAGAGTAGAATCAAGAGTCTCATCATTCCTTTTCTATTTAAGATCTTATTCACTCAACTTTATTGCTTTTCTTTTTCTTTTTCTAATTGATTCAACTTGAATTTTTTTTAAAGCGTAGCATTTGAGAAATAACATATCATTCAGCATGTCCAACATTTAACCAATATACAATGTACATCAAGTATGGCCCAAAATACATCGTGACGCATAGCCAACAAAACATGTTATCCAATGAAACAAAACCCCCCACACTTATTCCCAAAACAATTCCAAAGCTCCAAAATTTCTTAGAGTGTGTTTGGATGGAGGAATTTAAAATTTTGAGAAATTTTAAATTCTAAGAATTTCAAATACTTCAATTGAAATTATTTTATTTTCAAAATTTTTTGTTTGGATAAAAAAAGTTAAAATTATGAGGGTGAAAAAAAATTAATGAAAAAGAAAAGAAAAGATATGATTGGTGTACTAGTTATACGTGTTCCTCTGGGCCCGATCGATGTTCCACAATCTCAGACGGTGTTTTTTGAAGAAGACGGTAAGAAGAGAATTTCAATTTCTCACTTTTTAGAAGGAAATTGAAATTCCATATTTTTAGTTGTTTAAAATTCTGTTTTAAAATTCCAAAATTTTAAATTCTTCACAAAAAAAACATGCAAACAATGAATTCTAGATTACAAAAATTCAAATTCTCTAATAAATTACTTTCCTCAATTAAAATTCTCTATCCAAACATACTCTTAAGGTTAAGGTGAGATCATGGTTTTTCACTTAAGGCTTGTAATGAGCTTCAAAATAAAGAAAGGGAAACATAGGCTCAAAGGGCTATCAAAGGAATTAATTCAAGGTAAGTCCATTTGGCTAGAGGCTTATAAGAACAAAATTGCCTAAATCATTTCCAAATATGCATGTGAATTAGGAAGAATCAATAAGAATCAAGCCAAGGCTATTGTGCAAGCAATCAATGGGGCAAAACACACCAAATGATTATGATGATGGCTCAAATTCTCACAAAGGTAAAATTATCACTTTCAAATTGAGCTTTCAAAACTATCATGACATGTAGAGGAAAAACAAGGATTTCAAATCACAAAATGTCAAGAGACTTTTATTTTCAAAACAATTAGCCATTACTTGAACATAACCTATAATTCAAAGAAAAACATGCAAAGTTGTACATACAAACAGAATTGACCTAAAATATTAAACTAGAAACCCAACAAAACTAACAAAACCAAAGAACAGTCCCCCCATACATAAACAACACATTGTCTGTTGGATCGAGTGGCCTCAGAATAATTAAGAACGGGGGAGGGGGGGGCGGGGTTTGAATTAATTATTCCTAAACCTTTACTAATTAAAAAATTACTCTTTTAAGGCTTTTACTAAATTGTTAAGAGAATAAGGAGTAGAAGAGAAACTTAATAGAAAGTAAAAGCGGAAATTAAATGCACAACGGAAAGTAAAAGAGTAGGGAAGAAGGAAACAAACACACAAGAGTTTTTATACTGGTTCGGCAACAACCCGTGCCTACATCCAGTCCCCAAGCGACCTGCGGTCCTTGAGATTTCTTTCAACCTTGTAAAAATCCTTTTACAAGCAAAGATCCACAAGGGATGTACCCTCCCTTGTTCTCTTTGAACCTAGTGGATGTACCCTCCACTAGAACTGATCCACAAGAGATGTACCCTCTCTTGTTCTCAGTCAAACCCAAGTAGATGTACCCTCTACTTGTACCACAAAGGATGTACCCTCCAATGTGTTAAGACAAAGATCTCAGGCTGTTAAACCTTTGATACTTTGTGAATGGGGATACAAAAGAATTCTCAGGCGGTTAGTCCTTTGAACAGTTTTGTATTTGGGAATGGGAAGAATCAAAAGAATTCTCAGACTATGTCATTTTGAATTCTTTGACAAGGGAGAAGGGAGACACAAAAGAATTCAGGCGATTAGTCCTTCGTTCTTTTGGAAAAGGGAGAAGAGAGACACAAAAAGAATTCAGGCGGTTAGTCCTTGGCGAATTCTTTTTGGCAAAGGGAGAAGAGAATGAAAAGATGAATAGCACAAGATTTCAAGGTTTAGAAAACTAGAAAACTTCAGAAAGCTTTTGGTAGAAAGAAGAAGAAGAAGTTCAAAGAGATTCAAGGCTTGTAAAGAATTGATTGGAAAAGTATTTAAGATGCTTGAAATGCAAAACAAAGCCTTGTTTTTATAGACTCTTCATGTCTGGTCAAGAAGACCATTTAGAAGAGTTATAACTTTTAGAAAAACTTAAAACCAATTTGAAAAAGTCAAAACCTTTTTGAAGAGTTACATCTTTTGATTTATTCAGAAACAGTCACTGGTAATCGATTACCGAATAAGTGTAATCGATTACACAAAGCTTTTGAGTGAAAGGATGTGAATCTTCACATTGAAATTTGAATTTCAACGTTCAAGGGCACTGGTAATCGATTACCAAAACATTGTAATCGATTACAACTTTTTGAAAATAATTGGAACGCTGTAAATTCAATTTGAAAACTTTTTCAAAACAATTTTGCTACTGGTAATCGATTACAACAATCTGGTAATCGATCACCAGAGAGTAAAAACTCTTTGGTAAAGGGTTTTGTCAAAAACTCATGTGCTATTCAAAGTTTTAAAAAACTTTTTAATACTTATCTTGATTGAGTCTTCTCTTCATTCTTGAATCTTGAGTCTTGAATCTTGATCTTGATTCTTGAGATCTTGATCTTGAATCGCTTTCATAACTTTTTGCCATTAGACATAGATTTATCTCTTCATTCTTTGAATCCTCAGATGATTCCATATCATTGTCATCCCACGTGATGTAGGCCTTCTTCATCTTCTTTTCACTAAAATTTTTCTTTTCAGATTTCTCCATTCTTTTCTTGAAGATTGGGCAATCAACTCTCAGATGTCCAGGTTGATTACATTCAAAGCATTTTAGAGTAGAGGATGAATCTTCTATCCTTCTTTTAGGTTTAAAATTTGGTCTCTTTTGATTTCCTCTGACTCTCAGGAACTTGTTGAACCTTTTTACAAAAAGACTAATATCTTCATCATTATTCAAGTCAATTGAATCTTTTTTATCACTGTCTTCTTGGATTGCAGATGAGGCTTTAAGAGCGATTCCCTTCTTCTTCTTATCAGTTTCTTCATGTTGATTTAATCTCAATAATTCCATTTCATGCTCCTGCAATTTTTCAAATAACGTAGCAAGAGACATACTGACAAATCTTGAGATTCTGTGATGGCTGTTACCTTTGGTTGCCATTCTCTATTAAGACATCTTAAAACTTTATTTACTAGATCTTCATTTGGAAAAGTTTTTCCTAGAGATGCAAGATGATTAACTATGTGTGTGAACCTCTTTTGCATGTCTTGTATACTTTCATTTACATTCATCCTAAACAGTTCATATTCATGAGTTAATGTGTTTATCCTAGATCTTTTAACATCTGTTGTGCCTTCATGTGTTACTTGTAAGGTATCCCACATATCATTAGCACTTTTACAATTTGAAACCCTAAAATATTCATCTATTCCTAGGGCAGATGTAATAATATTTTTGGCCTTTAAATTATATTGTACTAATCTTCTTTCTTCCTCAGTCCAATCTGCTCTAGGTTTTTATATTGTTGCACTTTCAACCATTATAGAGGGAACATAAGGTCCTTGTTCTATGGCTTCCCAAATATTTAAATCTATTGCCTCTATAAAGATTTGCATGCGGGTTTTCCAATAGTGGTAACCCACTCCATTAAAGATGGGAGGTCTATTTATAGAATTTCCCTCGGGAAACAAGTAGTTTGATGAGGCCATAATTCTTGAAGCTTCTAAACTTTATACAAGAATGAAGCTCTGATACCACTTGTTGGACAAGTGGCCTCAGATATCTTAAGAAGTGGGGGGGGGGGGTTGAATTAAGATATCACAAACTTTTCCTAATTAAAATATTCTATTTTGATTTTAACCCGTAACCCTAGATTCCTTAACAGTAAACTCTTAAGAAAATATGGAAGATAAACTTACTGAAAAGAAAGAATAAATAATAAGCAATTGAAGGAGTTTAAGGGAAGAGAGATTGCAAACTCAGATTTATACTGGTTCGGTCACACCCTTGTGCCTACGTCCAGTCCCCAAGCAATCTGCTTGAGAGTTCCACTATCTTGTAAAAGCCTATTACAAGATCTGAACCACACAAAAACAACCCTTCCTTTGTGTTCAGATTTCTTTCCAACAAGAGACCCTCGGTCTCTTAATCCCTTTTCAGAATAAAGAAGAAGAGAAGAAGAAATCTCTCTTGAAAGAGATAGATTGAACAATTTGAGCACTCAAATAATTCCTTATTGAATCACAAGTGTTTTGGCCAAGGAATTTGTAAGAGGATAAAACGATTTTGCTTTTTAAGAGGATAAGACCTTTTTGTTCTGAAAACTCTTAGCAAATTCGTGTCTCAAGTCACATATATATAGGCCTTTGATGGCCATTCAAGAACCAAATGAAAAGATGTGACTGTTGAGAATATTTTTTGAAAATCTCCTCTGGTAATCGATTACAGTATGTGTGTAATCGATTACAAGCTTTAAAATTTGAATTAAAACGTTCAATAACTGCTGGTAATTGATTACCATATATGTGTAATCGATTACACATTGCAAATTTTGAATTCAAATTTTAATAGCTGTTGTAAATCATTTTTGGCCACTGGTAATCGATTACATCCTCTGGTAATCGATTACCAGAGAGTAAATCTCTTGAAAAAGACTTTTTAACTTAAATTTCTTGGCCAAACCTTTTGCTACTTCAATTAGGAATTCCCTTCCTATTTAATATACCCTTCCTAAGACTCTAGAGACTGTCTTGATCATCCATCTTGAATATCTTTAATTTCTTATGTGATCCTTTGGCATCATCAAAACATTCAGCTTGATCCTTTGTCTACAATTTTCTATTTACCACAAAAATAATTTAACTGTAAATACTAATCATACCTTAATTTATAGAGATGACTTAGATGTTACCTCTTTTGAGATTTTACTGATATTGTTGTCGTCGTATGTAACATGTCCACTTTTGGGGGAAATGGTTGTAAACTTGGATACATCTCCCATCATATTCTTGGAACATCCACTGTCAATGTATCATTTCTTCCTTACATAATCTTCTTTGTTATTCTCATCAGATTTTGTCATGAGACACAAGTTGACTTGGTCTTCATAATGATCTTTGAATAACCTGTTCCTGAAAATACTTTGGAAAGACAAAGAATCTAAAGAGGCCATTAATCTTGAAGTTGTTAGACTTTCTACAAGAAACCTGCTCTGATACCACTTGTTGGATCGAGTGGCCTCAGAATAACTTAGAAGGGGGGGTTGAATTAATTATTCCTAAACCTTTACTAATTAAAAAATTACTCTTTTAAGGCTTTTACTAAATTTTTAAGAGAATAAGAAGTAGAAGAGAAACTTAACAGAAAGTAAAAGCGGAAATTAAATGCACAACGGAAAGTAAAAGAGTAGGGAAGAAGGAAACAAACACACAAGAGTTTTTATACTGGTACGGTAACAACCCGTGCCTACATCTTGTCCCCAAGCGACCTGCGGTCCTTGAGATTTCTTTCAACCTCGTAAAAATCCTTTTACAAGCAAAGATCCACAAGGGATGTACCCTCCCTTGTTCTCTTTGAACCTAGTGGATGTACCCTCCACTAGAACTGATCCACAAGAGATGTACCCTCTCCTGTTCTCAGTCAAACCCAAGTAGATGTACCCTCTACTGGTACCACAAAGGATGTACCCTCCAATGTGTTAAGACAAAGATCTCAGGTTGTTAAACCTTTGATACTTTGTGAATGGGGATACAAAAGAATTCTCAGGCGGTTAGTACTTTGAACACTTTTGTATTAGGGAATGGGAAGAATCAAAAGAATTCTCAGACTGTGTCATTTTGAATTCTTTGACAAGGGAGAAGGGAGACACAAAAGAATTCAGGCGGTTAGTCTTTCGTTCTTTTGGAAAAGGGAGAAGAGAGACACAAAAAGAATTCAGGCGGTTAGTCCTTGGCGAATTCTTTTTGGCAAAGGGAGAAGAGAATGAAAAGATGAATAGCACAAGTTTTCAAGGTTTAGAAAACCAGAAAACTTCATAAAGCTTTTGGTAGAAAGAAGAAGAAGAAGTTCAAAGAGATTCAAGGCTTGTAAAGAATTGATTGGAAAAGTGTTCAAGATGCTTGAAATGCAAAACAAAGCCTTGTTTTTATAGACTCTTCATGTCTTGTCAAGAAGACCATTTAGAAGAGTTATAACTTTTAGAAAAACTTAAAACCAATTTGAAAAAGTCAAAACCTTTTTGAAGAGTTACATCTTTTGATTTATTCAGAAACAGTCACTGGTAATCGATTACCTAATAAGTGTAATCGATTACAGAAAGCTTTTGAGTGAAAGGATGTGAATCTTCACATTGAAATTTGAATTTCAACGTTCATGGGCACTGGTAATCGATTACCAAAACATTGTAATCGATTACAGCTTTTTGAAAATAATTGGAACGTTGTAAATTCAATTTGAAAACTTTTTCAAAACAATTTTGCTACTGGTAATCGATTACAACAATCTGGTAATCGATTACCAGAGAGTAAAAACTCTTTGGTAAAGGGTTTTGTCAAAAACTCATGTGCTATTCAAAGTTTTGAAAAAAATTTTAATACTTATCTTGATTGAGTCTTCTCTTCATTCTTGAATCTTGAGTCTTGAATCTAGATCTTGAACCTTGAATCTTTCTTGATTCACTTGAGTTGTTCTTTGATTGATCTTTGAGCTTTTTGTCATCATATTTTGTTATCATCATTGTTATCATCAAAACACCTTTGAATCACCTTTGATTCACCATGAAACTTTGCTTCTACATTGTCCTCAATGTAGCACAATTAAAAGATTAAAAGCAATTAAACCATCAAATAGAATCAGACAAGTGTAATAAAAGCAAAGAAGGAGATAGGAAAAGAAAAACTTCTTAAGTCATGGTGGAGGAAAAGTAGGGTGGAGTAAGGAAGTCTCTTCTACCATTGCGTCCACTAAAGAAGGGTTTGTGAGGAATGGCTTAAGTCGGTGTCCATTGACCTTGAAGCTCTTGTTTGTGGTTTGATCTCAACTGTACCATAAGGAAAAACATTAGTAACAACAAAAGGACCAATCCACTTAGACCTCAACTTACCACTCATGAGTCTAAGCCTAGAATTATACAATAACACTTTTTGCCCAACCATGAAGTCCTTCTTAATTATCATGCTATCATGGAACTTCTTGGTCTTTACTTTGTAGAACTTGGTATTCTCATACGCTTCTAGGAGGATCTCATCTAACTCACTCAGTTGCAACTTTCTTTCCTCACTAGCTTGATCCATAGAGAAGTTGTAGGTCTTCATTGCCCAGTATGCTTTGTGCTCAATCTCCACTAGAAGATGACATGCCTTTCCAAAGACAACCTGATAAGGAGACATTCCTATGGGTGCTTTGTAGACAGTCCTATGTGCCCAAAGAGCATCATCAAGCCTGGTACTCCAATCTTTCCTGCTTGGCTGCATAATCTTCTCTAAAATTCTCTTGATCTCCCTGTTAGAAATTTTTGCTTGTCCATTGGTTTGGGGGTGGTATGGTGTGGATACCCTGTGTACAACCCCGTACTTTTTAAGCAAGGCATGCATTGATTTGTTGCAAAAATGGGTTCCTTGATCACTAACGATTGCTTTAGGTACTCCAAACCTGCAAAACAGATTAGATCTGACAAAATCTACAACAACCTTAGCATCATTAGTTCTAGTGGGCTTGCCTTCCACCCATTTTGAAACATAATCAACTGCAAGGAGAATATAAACATATCCAAAAGAGACAGGAAAAGAGCCCATGAAATCTATGCCCCAGACATCAAACACCTCACAGAATAGCATGGGTTGCTGAGCCATTTGTTGTTGCCAAGTAAGTGCACTTCCTGCTCTCTGACACTGCTCACAAGTGCTACAAGTCTTCCACGCATCTTTAAAGATGGTGGGCCAATAAAAGCCACAGTCAAGCACTTTGCGAGCTGTCCTTTGAACACCTAAATGACCTCCCGTTGCGGAAGAATGACAAAACTACAGGACTGAGTCAGTCTCATGATCTGGAATGCATCGTCTAATGACCTGATCATTTCACAATTTCCACAAGTAGGGGTCATCCCAAATAAAATGCTTAGCATCACTTTTAATTTTATCTTTTTGAGCCTTAGATGCTAAGGGAGGAAAAATAGAAGCAACTAAATAATTTACAATGTTAGCAAACCAGGGAGTAGAAAAAGAATCAGAAATACTATACAATATATACAAATGATCATCTGGGAAATCATCCCGAATGGGTGAGTCCTCATCAGACACATGTTTGATCCGACTCAAATGATCAACAACTAAATTTTGCGATCCGCTCCTATCACGGATCTCCAAGTCAAACTCTTGGAGCCAGAGCATCCATTGGATCAACCTAGGCTTTGAATCAGCCTTCTTCAACAAGTACTTTAGAGCTGCATGGTCAGTATAAACAATAATGCGAGTACCAAGCAAATAAGAATGAAATTTTTCAAGAGCAAAAACTATGGCTAGTAGCTCTTTCTCAATAGTAGCATAATTCGATTGGGCAACATCTAAAGTCCTAGAAGCATAATATATCACCATAGGCAATTTATCAATTTTCTAAGCAAGGACAGCCCCCAATGCATAATTTGATGCATCACACAAGCTCAAAAGGGGTTGTCCAGTCGGGTGTCTAGATGATGTGGGTGGTAGTCAGTGCTCTTTTGAGGCAATCAAAAGCCTCTTTGCATTTATCATTAAAGTCAAACTCCACCTCCTTTTGCAACAAGTTGGATAGTGGAAGGGCTACTTTGCTAAAATCTCTAATAAAGCGCTTGTAGAATCCTGCATGACCAAGAAAAAATCGCACCTCTCGCACGCAAGAGGGGTAAGGCAATTGTGAAATAACATAAATTTTTGTATGATCTACTTCAATGCCTTTATTGGAAACAATGTGGCCTAAAACTATACCTTGCTCAACCATAAAATGACATTTTTCAAAATTTAGAACAAGGTTAGTTTCAATGCATCTATTCAAAACCTTTTCCAGACTATCCAAACAAACATCAAAAGAGGATCTTTATACAGTGAAATCATCCATAAACACCTCTATGCAATTTTCTAAAAAATCACTGAAAATACTGATCATGCACCGCTGGAAGGTACCAGGGGCATTGCACAGGCTGAAAGGCATCCTCCTATAGGCAAAAGTGCCGAAGGGGCAGGTGAATGTGGTCTTTTCCTGATCCTCAGGAGCAATAGTGATTTGCATATAACCAGAAAAACCATCAAGGAAACAGTAGTGAGATTTACCTGCCAAGCGTTCAAGCATCTAGTCAATAAATGGCAGGGGAAAATGGTCCTTTTTGGTAACCTGGTTCAGCCTCCTATAGTCGATGCAGACTCTCCAACTGTTCTGCACCCGAGTAGGAATCAGCTCCTTCTTCTCATTTTTTATCATGGTGAGGCCGGTTTTCTTCGGGACTACCTGGATGGGACTCACCCATTGGCTGTCAGAGATAGGATAAATGATTCCAGCTTGCAAAAGCTTGGTTACCTCCTTCTTCACTACATCAAGAATCACCGGGTTGAGTCTTCTCTGTGGCTGTCTTACTGGTTTAGCCCCATCCTCTAAATTTATCCGATGCATACATGTGGATAGGCTAATACCAGGAATGTCCACCAGGGTCCAGCCTATAGCCTTCTTATGCTTCTTGAGAACTGATAACAGCTTCTCCTCTTGCTCATCAGCAAGGGAGGCAGATATAATTACTGGAAAACTTTTGCTATCATCGAAGTAAGCATATTTTAAATTTGATGGCTGAGACTTCAATTCTGGTGTGGGCGGCTGGATAGTGGTAGAAAGAGATGATTTCTCAGCCTGTACCTCATAAAGAAAGTCAGAGGTATATGAACTTCCTGAAGCATGGTTAGTCCTATCTGACTCTAGAAAATCAATCTCAAGAGATAAAACATCACCAGACATGTAATCAATATCAAATTCAGATTCACTCTCAGCATCAAATTCAAACATATGATGAAATACAAATTCAGATTCAATGCATGAAGAGTGACAGGCATGCAGATTAGAATGAAGATCAGTCATGTATTCATCAACAATATGGTCAATTATATTAGCACGAAATACAGAAAGATCTTCAGATGGGTGTTTCATAGCATCAAGAATATTAAAATGAATAGTTATATCACCAAACTCCATAAATAGTGTGCCTGCATATACATCTATCTTAGTTCTAGCAGTTTTCATCAAAGGTTTGCCTAGAATGATGGGAACTGATCCTTGAGAAAATCCCTCCTCCATATTCAAAACATAAAAATCAACAGGGAAAA
Organism: Glycine max; assembly: GCF_000004515.6. NCBI lineage: Eukaryota > Viridiplantae > Streptophyta > Magnoliopsida > Fabales > Fabaceae > Glycine > Glycine max. The sequence continues at coordinate 23,385,251 of NC_016089.4, forward strand.
TTAGTTCACCAACTCTAACTAAGACATCCTCTATAAACCAGAAGGATAGGCAACACTTCTATTAGCTAAATGAATCACCACATCAGTTGAATGCAAAGGACCAAGAGATAGAGAATTAAAAATAGACAGAGACATAACACTAACAGAAGCTCCTAAATCTAGCATGGCATTGTCAAACTTACTGTTCCCTATAATACAAGGTATGCAGAATGTACCTAGATCCTTACATTTTTCAGGGATTTAGGGAACAGATTTACCAATCAATGCGGAGACATTTCTGCCCATGCTAATTCTTTCACTCCCTTTAAGCTTCCGCTTATGAGTGCACAACTCTTTCAAGAATTTAGCATATCTTGGAATTTGCTTTATTGCATCCAGCAGAGGTATGTTTACCTCTACTCTTCTAAATGTTTCCAAGATCTCTTTCTCTGCCTCTTCCATTTTTTTGTTGGAAATTGCTCTTGGAGGGAATGGAAGAGGGATATGCTACTGTTGTAAGTCAGAATTACCAATAGAAGATTCACCTGCATAGAAATTGTTAGGCAACTTACTCTTTAAATTTTTGTCATCATCTTTTTCTGGAGTAGAGTGAAGTTGGGCAGGTTCATTTGCGGATGAGGAAGATGCTACTGGTTGAGGTCCTTGATACTGCTTTCCCGACCTCAATGTAATGGCACTCATATTTTTGGGATTCTGGACAGATTGAGAACGCAGCTTTTCAGAGTTTTGTGATTGAGCTTCGTTCAGTTGGGTGGCCATCTGCCCCATCTGATTTGTTAAACTCTGAATTGAGGCTCTAGTCTCCTGCTGAAACTGCATGTTCTGTATTGTCATTTGCCTCACTAATTCTTCCAATGAAGGTTGAGGAGGGGCCTCAATAGTGGATTGTTGTCTCTGTTGATGCTGTCGTTGTTGTTGTTGTTGTTGCATTAGAAGAGGAATGTATGGTCTACTTGGACCAGCAGCATTTTGGAGGGAAGGAGCAGGCTGTTGTTGTTGCTGTTGAGGGCTAGACCATCTGGGATTAGGGTGATTCCTCCATCCGGGATTGTATCTGTTGCTGGAGAGGTCATAATTGTTCTACTGCTGAGGTTGATTTTGCTGCTAAGGTTGAGGAGGTCTATTGTAGATGTTTGCAGCATAAGCTTCAGGCTGTTCAATTGCTCCAGATTGCTGCACAGAAGGGCAAAGGTTTGTATGGTGGTCGGCAGAGGAGCATAAATCACAGAGTCTTGCGACATGTACAGATTTTTGATTCATGGCCAGTTGGGTTACCAGGTTAACCAAGGCGTCTAGTTTACCTTCAAGCTTCTTAATTTCAGATGATGAAAATGAGTTTGTAGCTACCTGATGCACTCCTCCAATGACTATAGCATCATTTCTGGCGCTAAACTATTGGGAGTTGGAAGCCATCTTCTCAATTAAATTCCTGGCTTCAGCAGGGGTCATGTCTCCAAGGGCTCCACCACTAGCAGCATCAATCATACTTCTCTCCATATTATTGAGTCCTTCATAAAAATATTGGAGAAGAAGCTGCTCAGAAATCTGGTGGTGAGGGCAACTGGTGCATAGTTTTTTAAATCTCTCCGAGTATTCATATAGGCTCTCTCCACTGAGTTGCCTCATGCCTGAAATATCCTTTCTGATGGCCGTGGTCCTAGAAGCAGGAAATTTTTTTTCTAAGAATACTCTCTTGAGGTCATCCTAGCTCGTGATGGACCTTGGAGTAAGGTAATATAGCCAGTCCTTTGCCACTCCCTCTAAAAAATGAGGAAAGGCCTTCAGAAAGATGTGATCTTCTTGGACATCTGGAGGTTTCATGGTGGAGCAGACAATATGGAATTCTTTCAGATGTTTATGAGGGTCATCACCTGCAAGACCATGAAACTTGGGCAACAAGTGGATCAGTCCAGTTTTAAGAACATATGGGACATCCTCATCAAGGTATTGAATGCACAAGCTTTCATAAGTGAAATCAGGTGCATCCATTTCCCTTAGAGTCCTCTCACGAGGTGGAGGTTGAGCCATATTTTCAAAATGTTCAAAATCAGAATGCTCAAAATTATAATGCTCAAAATTAGGATGTTCAAAATCACCAACCACAGAATGCTCAGACTCACCAATAACATAATGCTCAGGATGCTCAAAAGGTACAAAATGTTCAGGGTAATCAAGATGCACAATATGCCTAACTAATCTATGAAATGTCCTATCTATTTTAGGATGAAAGGGTTGTAAGTCACCTGGATTGCCTCTAGTCATGCACTATATGCAGCAGTTCATGCGTTTCTCAGACAGGGCAAAAGAGGTGGGTTAAAACTACAGCTATACTAAAAAAATATTCAAGTGTGCTAAAATTTTGTGAGCAACACCCTAAAATCATAAAAAGATAGCACACAAATTTTTATAAAAAAATTCAAAGTCTAATTATGGAAACTACCTAAGGAAAGTTTAGAAAAATAAAACAATAAAACTTGAAAAATAAAAAAAAAAACTAGTAAACAGGTGATTTTGGCTAGTTAGAGACCTTAACTTGCTCGGTTGCCACGGTATGGGAAATTTTTTTCTACCCCAAATACATATATAATAATAGTCATTCTGATACCCGGAGCAAAAGTTATGGCCGTTCGAAGTTTTGCTAAACACAAGTTCTCAAATTTTTTTGAATCTCTCAAATCTGGCCACACCAAGTGTTCCTGGTATTTTTCACACAAAATATGAGTTAAAAGAACCTACCACACCAAAATTCAGCCAAAAATAACAACCCTAACCATCAAAACAAAAATCGCCAATTAAATTGTAAGCAGTAGTCACTAATGTAATGTTGTGTGAACTGTAACACAGAATCAGTCTCTAATTCCGTCACTAAGCATCATTCACAGCAAACATAAAACTGTAATAGGGGAAGCGCTGAATAAGGGGTACTACTAAATTGCAAAACAGAACAACGCACTAACACAACACACTAACACAACACTAAGCCAACACAAACACACTAAACAAAAGAATTAAACGTAAAACAACTAAACAGAAAACACGAATCACTAGCTATTATGAACTTTTGGACCACTGCTCCCCGGCAACGGCGCCAAATTCGATCGAGGTCGTACCCGAATCAAATAAACATTAGAATGCAGTAACTAGGAAGTGATCCTAGGTCGTTTCCCAACGAGCAATGACTAACCAAATGTTCATAATATGCTTCGTTTTAACAGTAACAATTGGGGGGGGGTGTGTTTTTTTTTGTGAATTTAAGAACAAGAAGATTGGAATACGAAATTAATAGTATTAAAAACGTGTTGTTTCCTCTGATTCAGAAGCCATTCTCTTATCCTAGGTTATGAGGATTTCACCCCTGGCAGTTAACCACTTAATCCAACCCTAATTTAATTTACTAAGCGAAAATAAATTTAGGGTTGTCAATATGTGATTAAGCAACACATACACCAATTAACCCCTTGTTCATTAAGCACAAACATAATTTAAGCACAGAGGCAATTAATCGAACACAAAGCGTGCACAGATTAATAGAACGCATGTGGGTTAATTGGTGAAGGGAAAACCGATAGGAGAGCAATATTAAAACAAAACCTCAAAGAGCGTTACGCTTCATCCTCAGAGGGAAACAACACTAGAAATTTAGCCTTCCATAAGTTCAACAAAAGCAGAAAACGTAAATGAAATTGGAAGCAGAAACGTAAATGAAGCTAAAGGCCGAAAACGAAAATGAAACTAAAGGCCGAAGAAGGAACATAAACGAAATTGCAGTTAGAAGCAGAAAATGGAAAAATGCATTCATGTAAACAGTAATACAAAGCTCAAAACGTAAAACCCTAAAACTCCATGCACTCAACTTGGGTATTTTCTCCTGAATAATAGAATAGAATTTACACGAATCCCAAGGTTGCTATTTATAAGGGTCACTCAAAGTCACTGGGGCCTATTACATTATTTATGCCTAAAACGAAATAAAAATAACCGAATGCAATAAAAAATGAAATTAGATGAAATCTAATAAAATTGTCTGCTCTCTTCAAGTCCAATCTGACCTAGCCCAATAACTTATAATTATCCTGAAATTGAATGAAAAACACCAAATTAGTCAAGTGGGTCCAATTGATAAAATTGAATAATAAATTTAACAATTAGAGTAAATCAGTAATTAAATTGGTGACAAAAAGGGTAAAAAACGTGAAGAAAATCCAAGCCGAGACACTTCCGTAACGCTTCCGTGACGTTTTCGTGGGTGATTTCGTGAAGATTTTCAACCGTTCTTTGTCGTTCGTCGTTCATTTTTCATTGTTCTTCGGTCTTCAACCGGTAAGTTCCCGAAATCAAACTTTTCAATTCATTCTATGTACCCTTAGTGGTCCTCATTTGTTTTGTGTACTTTTATTTTCATTTCACTTACTTTCCGTACCCCCTTTTTGACGTGCTTTAGTCATTTATTTAAGTCATTTTCTCGCCTAATCAAAAATAAAATAAATTTCCACCGATCATTCGTATTGTAACATCCTTTAATTTCTATTAAAATGAATTCCGACCGTTCGATCATGCCATAACCACGTTTAAAACCAAAAAAAGAGGCAAAATAATAATATAATAATAAAAAAAATATCTTTTAGTAAAATAAATCAAAAAAATCAATCGGACGTTTTTCTTTGGGATTTTCCTTTCTTAATCGAATTAACTAATAACCAAAGTGAAACTAAGGCTAAAATCAATTCATAAATCAAACTTTTGTCATCACCTAAAAAGCCATTTTTAAGGTCCAACACCTTAAAATGGTCTTTTCCACCTTTATTGTTTAAACATAGATTTCTAAAAAAGGCCTAAAATCAACACGTAGTTTTATTACCTCTTGCAAAAAAATAATAACAAGAGATCATTAATGGTCCAATGCCTTGATGTTTTCTCTCCTTTCAAAAGAATCGAAAGATTGTGTAATGGTCCAACGCCTTAAATGACCTTTCATTCAATAAAAACATACTTTGCAAAAAAGATAAAAAAGAACTTAACCAAACGCTTTGTTCTAAAAGAACTACGTAGGTCTGATTTCCTTATCACAATTGAGGAATACGTAGGAGCAAGGGAAACACCCTCGTCGACCACAAAAAGATAAAAATATAAAAAGGCATAAAAAGAAATAAGAACGAAAAAAGGGAAAATAATATAAATTGAAGTCATATTTGCACATTGGATTAAAGGTTGTTGTCTCATGTGACGGACGTGTGGGGTGCTAATACCTTCCCCGTGCGTAAATACAACTCCTGAACCCTTCATTTAAAGTTCGTAGACCACGTCTTTTCTGGTTTTTCCGACGTTTTCCTCAAATAAACGTTGGTGGCGACTTCGCGCGTATTCCTTTCTTGGAAGACCCATCCCGCGAGTCACGCGTCGCCCTCCCGCCGAAGGGTAGGTTGCGATAGTTGGCGACTCCACTGGAGACTGTTTTTAGAGAGTTAGGCCATTTAATCTAGTGCAATGTTTTATCATGACTTTCTCCTTTGTTGTTTTCCCTTTATTTTTCTTATGTTCGTGTATATATAACTCTTTGATGCTTTTAGTGCGTTTTAAAATGTATGCATGAGGTAAACATTTATTCATTTGATGCACACAAACACCAACACTATTTGCACACACGGTGAGTTGAAAAAGGGCCCTATACCCGGGTTTGTGGGAACATAAGGAGTGGAGGTGAATCTGTGATCATGCTAGGTCTCCCACTTGCTTGATTAAAGTGAACCCTCATCTAGAGTTTTTCTCTTTGATAACATATTGTTCCTAGTAGTCCCTACTGCTGCAATATGTCCTTCGAAGGAAATGATACCTCTAGAGACCATCAAGAGGGATATGACCACCTTGGGAATTATCACTAAAAGCCTTGTTAGCTCCCTCCCATATAGGTCCCTTGAATAGGGACACGGAGCGGACACGCTGCGTGCCATTTTTCACACTGCCATGCATAAGTGTCATGTAACCTTTTGCTTATATTTTGTGAATATTGTCATACTATGTACATTCCCGTGTTGCACCTTTCGCATATGCATCACGCACGGGTGCTGTCTTGATCCCCTCTCTTTGGAAAACAAACGAAGGGTCCGTGTCACCTTCTTAAATACATACGTCGGGCACTTTGCCACCCCAAGACGTTGTATCTAAGAAAGAGACAACTTCCCGGGCTCCCGTGTTCATAAATTGCATTTGTATCATACACATTTCTTCATGCATTCATCCACTCCACCCATGATAGATGTCGGAGTTTTGATTCACGCCGATTTTGTTTCACGTTAGTAAAACATGGGATCAAGTCAAACACCTTCGCTTAAAAAGAGGTTCTATCAAGTCAAGTTCAAGAGCCTAGGAATCACCAGTTTAAAAGAGCTAGGGTAGTTGATGGGTCAGCTCCAGCGGCAAGCTTTTTGCAAAGCTTACGGTAAAATCTGGGACCTAGTCATGGTAGAAGTCTCCACAGAGGCCATTGCTTCCTTCGCCCAGTATTATGATCAGCCATTGAGGTGCTTCACCTTTGGGGACTTCCAGCTATCACCCATGGTAGAAGAATTTGAAGAGATCCTAGGATGTCCTCTAGGGGGAAGGAGACCATACCTCTTCTTAGGGTTATATCCCTCATTAGCTAGAATTTCTAAGATAGTCCAAATCTCGGCACAGGAATTAGACTGCAGAAAGCAAGTCGAAAATGGGGTGGTTGGAATACCGAGAAGGTGTTTGGAGGAAAAAGCAAGAAACTTGGCAGGCAAAGGCGAATGGGCCCCGTTCATAGACATTGTCGTGATGTTGATCTTCAGAGGAGTCCTCTTTCCAAATGTGGAAGGGTTGGTGGACCAAGCAGTAATCGACGCTTTTCTCGCTTATCATAGCCACAAGGAAAGCCCGGTTATCGCTATATTAGCCGACCTATATGACACCTTCGACTGAAGATGTGAGAAGAGCAGTACGAGGATTGTTTGCTGTACTCCAGCTCTTTATGTATGGTTGGTTTCACACCTTTTTCGCCAAGAGGTGAGGCATGCTTGCCCGCTAGAAAGTCACCACTCATGCACAGAGAAAGGAGGCGCGAATTGGGACCAACTCTTAGCAAACAAAGAAGGAGCGTCTATCAAATGGTTCCCTCGATGGAAAGAAGGAAGAACCAGAGTTCTTATTTCGTGTAAAGGATTTCCGAATGTTCCCTCGATGGGGACGAGGGGTTGCATCAGTTACAATCCCGTTCTTGCTATAAGACAACTTGGCTACCCTATGAGAGGGGCACCACTAGAGGAAGAAATCGCGCCTGTCATTTCACGAGGTTTCAATAAGACCAACATGGAGACGCTTTAGAAGGTCCGCAAGGCATGGGAGGTGGTGCGAAAGAAGGACAAAGAACTTAGGGGCAGTAAGAATGGGCCCATCCGTGGCTATAGTAAGTGGTTGAGAGCCCACGTGCAAGGTTTGGATTGGCTCCCGAGTTTGAGAACCGCAAAAAGGGAGGAAGTTGAGGCACCGGAGGAAGACGAAGAGGTGCAGGCCCTTAGAGCAGAACTCGAGCAAGCCCAAATAGTCAAAGAAAGGTTCAAATCAGTAGCTCTGAAGATCCGAAAGGAGAATGCCGAACTAAGAGATATAAATATAGCTACCACCAAGGCCTTGGAACAAGAGATCAAGAGGGCTCGTAGGGAAGAGCACGGCCGGAACAAGTTTCGAGGGGCTCTGTGGGGCAGCAACAGCGAGCTTAAGCTCCGGAGAGAGGAAAGGGACCAATCCCGAGTAGACAGTTTGATCTTAAAAGATGAGTTGAAGGTTTGCTCAAGGTCCAAAAGAAACCTGTCTCAGTGGTTATGCGAGATAGAGACCAACATGTTAGCTATCATCAGCAAGTACCAAGAAGAACTAAATCTAGCCACGGCCCACGAGCATAGAGTGGCGGACGAGTATGCCCAGGTGTACGCGGAAAAGGAGGCTAGAGGATGGACCAATTTGCTCTTACCTTGAACGAGAGTCAAGAACTTCCCCGTTTGCTAGCCAAGGCCAAAGCAATGGCAGACACCTACTCCGCCCCCGAGGAGATCCATGGACTTCTCGACTATTGTCAGCATATGATAGATCTAATGGCCCATATAATTAGAAACCGCTAGGAAGCTTGTATTGTCGTTAAGATCTTAACTAGTTATAACTTTTTGAATAAAATGAGTTTATCCCATGTTTTTACTCCAAAAGTCAGTGCGAATCAAATCACTCCTGCATTTTATCTCTAGCATGCATTCATTATTCTTTACCTACTCCTCACGTTTGGTTTTTTAGGAAAAACACCATAACTAAACGCGCCCCAAGGCATCCCTATCGCACCAGATCCAAATCTAGAACGATGGGTGATCAAGAGGAGACATAGGAACAGATGAAATCCGACATGTCGGCTTTGAAAGAACAAATGGCTTCCATGATGGAGGCCATGTTAGGAATGAGACAACTTATGGAGAAAAACGTGGCCACCACTGCTGCTGTTAGTTCAGCTGTCGAAGCAGACCCAACTCTCCTAGCTATCGCGAACCATCCTCCCCCAAACGCGGTAGGACGAGAAAGGAGCACACTGGGGCACAACAGCAACCCCCATTTGGGATACAACCGGGTGGCTTACCCTTATGGATTATCGCCTAATTACACGCCGCTAGTCATGCATGATGATGTGGGTCATGCCTCTTCCCCCATCCTTGAGGGGGAGCCTCCTTGACAGCCCGACGAGGTCCAAGAAGATCATTGAGAGTATGCCCAAGGGGATGTCGACTTCTACCCCCCGATCCCCATCGAGGGGCCGGCCCCCAACACATTGCCTCAGCCCAACCTCACAGCACAACCAATATTTTTGTCCACAGAAGGACCACCCCCGGCGGCCGAAGAAAGAAGGAAACTCGATCTCCTCGAGGAGAGATTGAGAGTTGTTGAAGGCTTTGGTGACTATTCGTTCACGGACATGACAGATCTTTGCTTGGTACCGAATGTCGTCATCCCCCCAAAATTCAAAGTGCCTGATTTCGACAAGTATAATGGGACTACTTGTCCTAAGAACCATCTCAAGATGTATTGTCGCAAGAAGGGGGTGCACTCTAGGGATGAAAAGTTGTTGATACACTTTTTCCAAGATAGCTTGGCTGGAGCCGTGGTTGTTTGGTACACTAATCAGGAAGCTTCCCCCATCCATACTTGGAAGGACCTTATTACTGCTTTCCTAAGGCAATATCAGTATAATTCCGATATGGCTCCCAATCACACTCAGCTACAAAATATGATTAAGAAGGAAGGTGAGACCTTTAAAGAATACGCACAGCGGTGGAGAGACCTGGCAGCACAAGTGGCCCCTCCCATGGTCGAAAGGGAGATGCTTACCATGATGGTAGACACCTTGCCAGTGTTTTACAATGAAAAGTTAGTAGCCTACATGCCTTCCAGCTTCGCGGACTTGGTATTTGCCGAGGAAAGAATCGAAGTAGGGTTGAAAAGAGGGAAGTTCGATTACGTTTCCTCCACAAGTGCCAATGCTAAGAGAATCGGAGCAACTAGGGAAAAAAAGGAAGGAAGGAGATACCCATGTCGTTACTTCGGCACCCGCATGGGTCAAGCCCCCGCAGACCTCTCATGGTACGCATCAGAACGCGCAAGATCATTCGAGCTTTTCAGCTCACGCCAGGAACTCTTCCAATTCAGCACCTATACAGCCTAAGGCGCCAGCCCCCATCTAGAGGGAGGCCCCCCAAGCTCTGGCTCCAACCATGACTCGCCCGGCCAGTAATGCCCACTTTGGCGCCGGTTCCAACGCGATGAGGAACTTTGCCTTGAAGCCAATTCCAGAATTCACCCCACTCCCAATGACGTACGAAGACCTCTTGCCGTCCCTCATCACCAACCAAATGGCCGTAATAACTCCCGGGAAGATCTACCAACCCCCTTTCCCAAAGTGGTACGATCCTAACGCAACTTGCACGTACCATGGGAATACCCTGGGGCATTCCATCGAAAAATGCCTGGCCGTTAAATAAAAGGTCCAACATTTGATAGATGTCGGATGGCTGACATTTCAAGAGGATCGGCCCAACGTAAAAACCAACCCGCTCGCCAATCATGGAGGGGGAGCGGTTAATGCCATTGAGTCAGATAGGCCGCGCAGGTCTAAGCCTTGAAAGGACGTGGCGACCTCTAGGAGGTTTATCTTTGAGGCCCTACAAAAGGGAGGTGTAATTCCCCACGGTGGGCATGAAGAGGATTCTTGTTTGTTGCATCCCGGCGAGCTACATAACATGGAAACATGTTTAGCAGTTGAGGAATTGTTGCAACGAATGATAGATCAAGGCCGACTGGAAGTCGGCGAGGAGGGGAGGGAAGAGCAGCATGTATGTATGCAGTCCGTGGATGAGAGAAGTTTTGGAAGGCCTAAACCTTTGGTGATATATTTCACCAAGGACGCAGCTTCACAAAAGCCCCGATACCCCTCAGCAGCTAAACCTGTTCCTTTCCCATACCAAAATAGCCACGTAGTCCCGTGGAGGTATACACCTCCGAGTGAAAGGAAAGAAGAAGCCACCGACAACAGCTCGTTGTCGCCCAAGGTAACCAATATCATGGGGTTGAGCGGTGTGACCCACAGCGGTCGTGTGTTTGCACCCCCCGACCTGCTGACACAACCCGTAAACGTTAAGGGGAAGGCAAAGGTGGTGGAAGAACAAAATGACAAGACGACCCTCACTCCGAAAGAGGATATTCCAGTTGTCATACCCTAATTTCGTCCGGGGACCTTTGCTCGATGACGTGCGACCATTCTTTGGTCCTCGTGAGGTGCTTGGCACCCATCATTAGGCAATTTGTGAAATTCCAGGACATGCCAAAAAACCAAAAAAATATTGATGCACAATCCGTAAGTTTCCGTGACACACCGGAAATCAAATGGAAGAATCGTTGCATAATTAAGTGAGGTTCCGTAACATTCCGTAAGTCAAAAAGGGGATGATTATGTAATCCGCAAGGTTCCGTAACATTACGGAAAGAAAACAAGTATCGTTACGAAATTCGTAAGTTTCCGTAACTTTACGAAAAAAGAATCACCAAAAAACAGCAGAGGGGGGTGTACTTAGTAAAAATGGGGGTGCAAATAGCACCCAGGCCCATTTGGGCCCTCCAGAAGATTCCTCCAGAAGGCGGTTGCTTCTGGAGGAAGCAACCCTGCTCGCCTGGGCGAGCTGGGCGGCAACCACCTCCCCTATTTTGCTATAAATAGGGGAGGAAGTGAAGAAGAAAGGGGTCCAGCCCCTTAGGCACTTCTCTCTCTTTCGAATTTGCTTGGAAAAATTATTTCCGTGAAGAAAATCTAAGCCGAGGCGCTTCCGAAACGTTTCCGTAACGTTTTCCGTGAGGAATCTCGCAAAGGTTTCAACCGTTCTTCGACGTTCTTCATTCGTTCTTCATCGTTCTTCGATCTTCAACGGGTAAGTACCTCGAACCAAGCTTTTCGATTCATTCTATGTACCCGTAGTGGTCCACATTGTGTTTCGTGCATTTTTATTCTCGTTTTGTTTACTTTTTATACCCCCTGTTGACATGCTTAAGCCATTTTGCTTAAGTCATTTCTCGCTTAACTTAAAAATAAAATAAATTTCCACCGAACGTTTGAATTATATTATCCGTTAACTTCGGTTAAAATCAATTCCGACCGTTCGGTTGTGCCGTAACCACGTTGGAAATCAAAAAGAGGTAAAAAATAATATAATAATCAAAAAATATCTTTTTAGTAAAATAAAGCGGAAAATCAATCGGACGTTTTCTCTTTGGGATTTCTCATTCTTAATCGAATTGATTAATAACTAAAGTGAAACTAAGGCTAAAATCAACTCGCCTAGTCAAGCTCGTCCACAAAAATAGGCTTTTGAAGTTTGTCATTTCAATTTCTCACTAAGTAAAATGGATCATTTTTAAGGTCCAACGCCTTAAAATGATCACCACTTAAGTAAAAAAGAATCGTTTGATAAGAAAGAACTACGTAGGTCTGAGTTCCTCATTGAGGATACGTAGGAGCAAAAGCCCCGCTTTTGTCGACCACCCCAAGAGATCGTTAATGGTCCAATGCCTTAACGTTTCTCTCCTTTCAAAAACAAGAGATCGTTAATGGTCCAATGCCTTAACGTTTCTCTCCTTTCAAAAACAAGAGATCGTTAATGGTCCAATGCCTTAACGTTTCTCCCCTTTCAAAATCAAAAGACCGTTTAATGGTCCAACACCTTAAATGACCTTTTGTTCAATAAAAACATATTTTGCAAAAAAGACAAAAACAACTTAACCAAACACTTTGTTCCAAAAGAACTACGTAGGTCTGATTTCCTCATCGCAATTGAGGAATACGTAGGAGCAAAGGGAAACACCCTTGTCGACCACAAAAAAAGAAAAAAATATAAAAAGGGTATAAAGGATATAAGAACATAAAAGGGAACATAAAAATCAAAGTCATGTTTGCACATTCGATTAAAGGCTGTCGTCCCTTGGGACGGGCGTGTGGGGTGCTAATACCTTCCCCGTGCGTAAATACGACTCCCGAACCTTTCACTTAAAAGATCGTAGATCGCGTCCTTTCCGGTTTTTCCGACGTTTTCCTCAAATAAACGTTGGTGGCGACTCCGCGCGTATTCCTTTCGTGGAACACGCATCCCGCGAGTCACGCGTCGCCCTCCCACCGAAGGGTAGGTTGCGACAGTTGGCGACTCCACTGGGGACTGTTTTTAGAGAGTTAGGCCATTTAAATCTTGTGCAATGTTTTATCATGACTTACCCCTTTGTTGGTTTCCTTTCATTATGTTCTTGTGTATATAAACTCTTTGTTGCTTTTAGTGCGTTTTAAATGTATGCATGAAGTAAATATTTATTCATTTGATGCACACAAACACCAACACTATTTGCACACACTGTGAGTGAAAAAGGGCCCTATACCCGGGTTCATGGGAGCATAAGGAGTGGAGGTGAATCTGTGATCATGCTAGGTCTCCGACTTGCTTGATTACAGTGAACCCTCATCTAGAGCTTTTCTCTTTGAAAACCTATTGTTGCTAGTAGTCCCTACTGCTACAATATGTTCTTCAAAGGGGATGATATCTCTAGAAACCATCAAGAGAGATATAACTACCTTGGGGATTATTGCTAAAAGCCTAGTTAGTTCTCTCCCTTATAGGTCCTTTAAATAGGGGCACGAAGCAAACACGCTGCGTGCCATTTTTTCACACTGCCATGCATATACCCTTTTGCTTATGTTCGGTAAATATTGTCATACTGTGTACATTCCCGCATTGTGTCTTTTGCATAGGCATTGCGTACGGGTTCTGTCTTGATCCCTACTGTAAACAAACCAACGGAGGGTCCGTGTCGCCTTCTTAAAAACGTGCGTTGGGGCATTTTGCTACCCCTAGACGTCGTATCTAAGAAGGGGACAAATTCCCCGGACCCCCGCATTCCTAAATTGCATCTGTGTCATATGCATTCCATCATGCATTCATCCATTCCACCCATGAGATATCGGAGTTTTGATTTGCACCAGCTTTTATCTCACTTTAGTAAGCATGGGAACAAATCAAACCGGTAAGAGGTTCTACCAAGTCAAGGTCAAAAGCCCAGATACCACCAGCATCAAGGAATTAGGGCGGTTGAGGGAACCTCTCCAAATGCAAGCTTTCCGCAAGACTTACGGAAAGATCTTAGAGTTGACCATAGCAGAAGTGTCCATAGAAGCCATTGCATCACTCACCCAATACTACGACCAGCCTTTGAGATGCTTCACATTCGGAGACTTCCAATTAGTACCAACCATTGAAGAATTTGAAGAAATTCTAGGATGTCCTCTCGGGGGAAGAAAACCATATCTTTCCTCCGGATGTCTCCCCTCCTTGAGCAGAATTGCAACTGTGGTCAAGGATTCCGCAAGAGGTTTGGACCGCATAAAACAGACTCGGAACGGCATAGCGGGCCTACCACAGAAGTACCTAGAAGACAAAGCGAGGGGTATGGCCAATCAAGGAGAATGGGTCCCGTTTATGGATGTGTTAGCTTTGCTAATTTTTGGGGTCGTCCTCTTTCCAAACGTGGATGGTTTGGTAGGCCTAGCAGCGATCGACGCTTTCCTTGCCTACCACCATAGCAAGGAAAGTCCGGTGGTAGCTGTCTTGGCAGATCTATTTGACACATTTGACCGAAGGTGCGAGAAGAGTAGCGCACGGATCATCTGTTGCTTACCCGCCCTCTGTGTTTGGTTGGTTTCACACTTGTTCCAACAAGACACAAGACATCCATGTCCGCTCCTGAGCCATCGCTCGTGTACTGAAAAGAGGAGAATGGATTGGGACCAGCTCTTGGCCGGGATAGGAGGTAGAACAATCAGTTGGTTCCCCCGATGGAAGGAAGGAAAAGAATGAGTCCTTTTCTCATGTGGAAGGTACCCAAACATTCCGCTGGTAGGAACGAGGGGTTGTATTAATTACAATCCCACGCTCGCTATAAGACAACTAGGGTACCCCATGAGGGGAGCACCGACGGAAGAAAGCATGTCTCCTTTCCTTGTGAGGGATCTCGGCGCACAAAATTCCAAGACTATACAAAGAATCCATAAGGCATGGGAAACCCCGTTAAGGAAAGATCAAGAGCTTAGAGGCATTCGTAATGGCATCATTGGTGGGTACCACGAATGGCTGAAAGTTCGCATACGAGGTTTAGATTGGCTCGCCAAGTTAAAAGTCGTCAGCGAAGAGAATTTTGAAGCACCGGAAGAGGACGAAGAAGTCCAAGCTCTCAAGAGCGAGTTAGGAAAGGCAAAACTCGCCAAGGAGAGGTTCAAGTTGGCTGCTACACACGTTCGGAAGGAGTGTGCCGGGTTACGGGAAGAGAATGCAATTACCGCAAGAGCCCTTGAACAAGAGACCAAGAGGGCTCGCAAGGAAGAGTATGGCCGGAACAAATTTCGCGGAGCTCTATGGGGTAGCAATAGTGAACTCAAGTTGCGAAGGGAAGAAAGGGACCAGTCGCGAGCACATAGCATGGTTCTGAAAGAGGAGTTGATTGCTTGTTCAAGGTCCAAAAGAAGCTTGTCTCAGCGTTTATGCGAGACAGAGACCAACATGTTAGCTATCATCGCCAAGTACGAAGAAGAGTTAGGTCTAGCCACGGCCCACGAGCATAGAATCGCGGATGAGTATGCTCAAGTATATGCGGAAAAAGAGGCTAGAGGAAGGGTGATCGACTCTTTACACCAAGAGGCAACCATGTGGATGGATCGGTTTGCTCTTACCTTGAACGGGAGTCAAGAACTTCCCCGATTGTTAGCCAAGGCCAAGGCGATGGCAGACACCTACTCCGCCCCCGAAGAGATTCATGGGCTTCTCGGCTATTGTCAGCATATGATAGACTTAATGGCCCACATAATTAGAAATCGTTAGGAAACTTGTATGGTCTCCCAGACCTTGACTAGATACGACTTCCTTTTTTGAAATAAAATGAGTTGGTCCCATGTTTCTACTCCAAAAGCTTGTGCAAATCAAGTCACTCCCGCATTTTATCTCTAGCATGCATTGTATGTTGGTCTCGTCCTTTGTCACGGGAAGCCGGAAGGTCCATATCACCTTCTTAATTGTACACATGGGGCACTGCGCCCCCAAATGCGCAAGTAAGAAGAGATAATTTTCCGGGCTCTCGTGTCCGTAAAATGCATTCATATCATGCATCGCATAAGCATCTCTTCATAACATCATAATGGACATATCCTGCATTTGTCCGTTATCATATTCCAGCCTCACATTTTGCATGAGTCATGGCATCATCATGCATATGCGTTCAACAAACTTTTTGATCTGCAAAATTGCATACCATTTGTTTTCATGTTTGCTCATCCTTGCGTTTTCCTCTACAAAACAAAAACAAAAAAGGGGGAAGCGTGAAACTTCACACTACATTCTTAGTTTCATGTGTTAGGCACCACGAGCCAACCATGTTGGGATCATAAACCCGTTTCACTTAAAAAAATAATTGAACATGGTACCTAATGCATGGTTAACTAGGAAATGGTGTTTCTTCGGGCATCTCAATTTCATAATTACATTTTCCGTGCATAAGCTTAAAGTATGCCCGAGTCATTCATCCCTATGAGATGTTGTTGAAGTATTGGCGATCAGAATTGCCATTCCTTGGATTATAGGGTTGAACCAAGCTCATGCTTTTACAAAAAGGTTCATCAAGCCAAGTTGAAATATGGAAGTAACCGTCTTGCAAAATTGGGGCAAAAGATGAATCAAGTCACATCACTGCTTCGTCTACTGCCAAACATATTTAGGATTATTGATGTCCTTGTTACTTCCAGTTTCACCTTGACAAAGATGTCATGGACCATGTTGAAAATCTAAATTGATTCAACCCCATATCCTGCGTAAAAATTCGCAATACTTCAACTGTACATCATTCGCATACATCCATGCTTTTCATTGGTTGCATTGCTCATTGCATTCTTTCCTTGAAAAATAAAATAAAATAAAATAAAATGAACTTAATCATTGTTATCAAAAAGAAAAGGACACGCTTTACGGCGCCCTTACCGAACTCGTGCTAGAGCTAGAGTAATGGGTGAAGCAGAGAAGGTGCAAGAGAAGATGAAGGCCAAAAATGGAGGCCATAAAAGAGCAAATGGCCACAATGATAAAGGCCATGATGAGCATGAAGAAGATAATGGAAGCCAATGCGGTTATAGTTGCCGCTATTAGCGCTGTCGCTAAGGTGAACCCGATGCTCCCATCTGGCCTCAAGCAAATGAATCGTCCAATATGGTAGGCAAAGATTTGGGAAGTACGGATGACCCCGTGATGTGCAAATTCAAAACGAGCACGCCTTCCCATCATATGGCTTGCCTCCCAACTATACACCACCCAATGTGGCATACACTCTCAATGAAAATCTCAATAACTCCACTCCGATACTCATTGAGAACCAATAACCTCATCAGGCACATATCTCTCAAACCATGGGGGAGACACATGAAATTCCCCACCACAATCTAGCTGACTTCGAGCCTTGGCTCGGATATGCCACTGAAGGGCAAGCAGTTGGTGGTATACCCTTTGAAAACACTTTGGAGGACCCTCAGTTTCGCCCAAACCACAACCATTGCGTTTTGTGGTGGGAAGAGCCCCTCCTGCTATGGCCGAAAAGGGAAAGGCGGATCATCTAAAGGAAAGGCTCAGGGCCATTGAAGGAGATGAAGATTATGCCTTTGCTAACCTAGAAAAGTTGTTCCTAATACCCAAACATGGTCATTCCCAAGTTCAAGGTGCTGGACTTTGACAAGTACAAGGGGACTACTTGTCTCAAGAACCATCTAAAGATGTATTGTCAGAAGATGGGGGAATACGCAAAAGATGAGGAATTGCTGATACATTCCTTCCAAGAAAGTCTTACTGGGGTAGCTGTTACCTGGTACACTAACTTGGAACCTTCCCGAGTCCATTCTTGGAAGGACCTAATGGTTGCCTTTATTAGGCAGTATCAGTACAATTTTGATATGGTTCCGGATAGGATGCAACTACAGAACATGTGCAAAAAGAGGGACGGATCATTCAAAGAACACGCCCAAAAGGTGGAGGGATCTGGCGGCCCAGGTGGTACCCCCAATAATGGAAAGGGAGATGATAATCATGATGGTAGACACATTATCGGTACTCTACTATGAAAAGATGGTGGGCTGCGCACCCTCAAAGCTTTGCAGATTTGGTCTTCGCCAGTGAAAGGATCAATGTGGGTCCAAAAAGAGGCAAATTTGATCATCCTACTAGGATGACTGAGAAAACTGGGGCAAATAAAGAGGGTGAGGGTGAGGGAGAAACCCATGCTGTGACTGTCATTCCTGTACGACCAAGTTTCCCACCAACCCAACAATATCTTTACTCAGCCAATAACAAACTTTCTCCTTACCCACCACCCAGTTATCCACAAAAGCCATCCCTAAATCTACCACAAAGTCTGTCTACCGCACTTCCAATGACGAACACCACCTTTAGCACAAACCAAAAACACCAACCAAGAAGTGAATTTTGCAGCGAGAAAGCCTGTAGGATTCACCCCAAATTCCGGTGTCATATGCTAACTTGCTCCCATATCTACTTGATAACGCAATGGTAGCCATAACCCTATCCAAGGTTCATCAACCTCCATTTCTCCGAGAATACGACTCGAACGCAACGTGTGCTTGTCACGGAGAAGCCCCGGGGCGTTCCATTGAGCATGGTAGGGCTCTGAAGCGTAAGGTGCAAGGTCTAATTGATGCGGGCTGGCTGAAATTTGAGGAGAATTGCGTGTAAATCCTGACATTGACAAGAGATGCCACACATGGGGCAATTTTGAAAGCTGTTGTTAGGTGTCCCTAATGACTCATCAGGGTTTCCAAGTTTATGCCATTATTGTAAACCACAGCTACAATGTTAAATGGATAAAGTTGATATCTTTGTCCCTCATCCTCTCACAAACGCATGTTTGCTTATTCAACTTTCACCGGAATGTGGGTGTAAGCCATTGGTCTATTTGCTCAAGCAACCTGCGCTCCTGAGTGTTGACTTCCAAGACCGTTCAATCAGAGATTACTCATCTTGCACGTTGGTGGGGGTGCCGTAAAACAACGAGCAAAGTTCAAAACAAATAAGTTTCAAAATAAAAAATAAAAAGGCATTTGATTGACTGTGTTTTCAAGTAAAAATATAGACGTTCATGTGACCTCATTTTGTCTTTTTAGAGAGAAGTGAGTTATCAAGAATAGGATGTTGGACAAATGGCCTCAGTTACCTTGAAAAGAAGAGGGGATTGAATTAAGATGCAAAGACTATTCCCCAATTGAACTATCAATCTCTCTTTTCGGATTAACAATACACACAGGGATAACCCTTCCCTTGTGTTCAGGAATCCTCTACAACAAGAGACCCACGGTCTCTTAATCCCTTTTCAGAAATAAGAAGAAGAGAAGAATAGGTCTCTCGTAAAAGAGGTAGATTGTAAAATGAAGATCAATCAAAAATTCCTTATTGAATATGCAAGTGGTTGACCAAGGAATCTTTTGAGAGGATAAACTTTGTGGGCAATGAAAACTCTCTTTAAATTCATGCTTCCAAGCCACCTTTGATGCCCATTCATAAACCATTTGAATAGATATGTCTCTTGGAAATTATTTTCTGAAAATCCCCTCTGGTAATCAATTACAAGACTTATGTAATCGATTACAGGTTTTAAAAATTTGTATTAAAACATTTTCAACTACTGGTAATCAATTACCAGAGAGCAAATCTCAATTTGAAATGATAGGATTCTTTGGTCAAACCTTTTGTTTGTTTCAATTTGGAAACTTCTTCCTAAAGATTCTAAGAGATCAAACTTGATCATATATCTTGACTTTCTTGGATTCTTGTCTTGAATAAAACTTAGAAGTACTTGATCCTTTAGCATCATCAAGACATCAAAACATCTTGCTTCTACATAGGAGTCATTTGACTTAAATCCATCAGCTGAAAAATCCTTCAACTATTTCTCGTCCTTGGAAAATTCTTTTGCAAGAATCAACTGCTTCTTTCATTCTTCCTCACTACGAGGTCGTGAAAACAAGACAACACTTGGTACCTCAAAGCCTTACACTGGGGCAATGAGGGGCACCGTGCATGAGCCTCAAGTGAACCTAGGGGCAGATTAGAAGTTCTCACCCAATAGGTTCCCTCCTACAAGGTCATGACGAAAGACAACGATTGGTACCTCAAAGCCTTACACTGGGGCAATGAGGGGCATCGTGCATGAGCCTCAAGTGAACATAGGGGCAGATCAAAAGTTCTCACCTGTCGATGTTTTTAAACAAGAAAAAAAAAAAGGGAGACGAGCCCTGGAATTTCAATAGATTGATTAATTATCAAACGACTCCATTCCCGTCACTCCAAAATGGTCAAGTGACTAAATCAAACAGAACATACACTCTAAGGGAGTTCCCGGAGAGATTTGCAAAAAGATGGGATGAGGTTGCATGAATTATCACCTCTTTCATAAGGACAGTCAATCTGTGTTTTCCAAAAAAAAATCAAATCAAAATCAAAATCACAAAATAGGGAAAGAATGCCATGAACATTGTACAACTTTCCATTACATTGCATTGTTTCATATAAAGTCCGCATTTACCCAAATTTCACAACAAAGGTTGCATGCATTTGCATCCCTCAAAATCATGTTAACTACATAGATTCCCTACATCTAAATGTCCAAATCTTGTGGATTTGGGATGACCGGCCCTCTCGATGAGTCGATCTCTTGCTTTCTCATAAGGGTGGACCTTGGGTACTAGTTACCCTCACCGTTGAGGGGACTACACGTCCTCGCCTTGAGAGGACTACATGTCCTCACCATCAAAGGGCTGCACGCCCTCACCTCTAGAGGACTACATGTCCTCGCCTTGAGAGGGCTACACGCCCTCACCTTGGGTACTAGTTACCCTCACCGTTGAGAGGACTACACGTCCTCGCCTTGAGAGGACTACACGTCCTCACCATCAGCGGGCTGCACACCCTCACCTCCAGAGGACTACATGTCCTCGCCTTGAGAGGGCTACACGCCCTCACCTTGGGTACTAGTTACCCTCACCGTTGAGAGGACTACACGTCCTCGCCTTGAGAGGACTACACGTCCTCACCATCAGAGGGCTGCACGCCCTCACCTCCAGAGGACTACATGTCCTCGCCTTGAGAGGGCTACACGCCCTCACCTTGGGTACTAGTTACCCTCACCGTTGAGAGGACTACACGTCCTGGCCTTGAGAGGGCTACACGTCCTCACCATCAGAGGGCTGCACGCCCTCACCTCCAGAGGACTACATGTCCTCGCCTTGAGAGGGCTACACGCCCTCACCTTGGGTACTAGTTACCCTCACCGTTGAGAGGACTACACGTCCTCGCCTTGAGAGGACTACACGTCCTCACCATCAGAGGGCTGCACGCCCTCACCTCCAGAGGACTACATGCCCTCGCCTTGAGAGGGCTACACGCCCTCACCTTGGGTACTAGTTACCCTCACCGTTGAGAGGACTACACGTCCTCGCCTTGAGAGGACTACGCGTCCTCACCATCAGAGGGCTGCACGCCCTCACCATCAGAGGACTACACGTCCTCGCCTTGAGAGGGCTACACGCCCTCATCTTGGGTACTAGTTACCCTCACCGTTGAGAGGACTACACGTCCTCGCCTTGAGAGGACTACACGTCCTCACCATCAGAGGGCTGCACGCCCTCACCTCCAGAGGACTACATGTCCTCGCCTTTAGAGGGCTACACGCCCTCACCTTGGGTACTAGTTACCCTCACCTTTGTAGGGCTACACGCCCTCATCTTCAGAGGACTACACGTCCTCACCTTTAGAGGACTACACGTCCTCGCCATCAGAGGACTACATGTTCCCCATTTTCAAAGGGGGGCATGCCCTCACCTTTAGAGGATTGCACGTCCTTGCCATCATAGGACTACACTCCCTCGCCTTCGAAAGGCGACACGTCCTGAACTTCAGAGGGCTACACACCCTCGCCTTTAGAGGACTACGCGTCCTCACTTTCAGTGGGCTCCATATCCACACCTTAAGATAATTTAAGGTCCTCTGTCCTTAAATGCTTAACCGAGACTTGCACTCCCGGTTAAGGGACCAGTAGTTTCCTTTTAACGGTTCCTGGGCCACCCCCTGATATTGGAGGAGGGCCAACTGTGCGAGCACAACCAGAGAGGGAGGCTATCACACAGCTACTATGCATACCGGGGCAAGATTTCACCCGTGCCGCTGCAAAGAGACGAGTGCGGATCATGCGCACCAACATGACCACTCTTACATAGATATAGATGACATTGCTACTTAGCAACATTCTGCCCAGCGACCGCAACGCCAATCTCCCCCTGCAAAAGTATCAGTTGGTCTGTGTCGTCCCGACATGGGTAAGTATGCATATAGTTCAACTGATTTCTGATTTCATCAATTGTTTGCAGGGATCGCACCTGCAAGACACCCAGTGGACCCGAAGAAGTCCAACAGAGTCTTGGAATTGTCAAGCTCTAAATACGGGTCTCTATCAGTTCAAGGGAGTGCCTGTTGCCCCCAGCAGGGTCATCAGGCCCCCTACTGATCGAGCTTTCATCAAGAAGTACTGCGTCCCTAGGCAGGCGCAGGGCGAAACACCACAGCAGCATTGGGATGGCCGGTAGCGGGCAATAGACACACCGCCACCACCTCTAGAGTTCACCTCAGCTCATCCGCAAAAAGTTAGAGCGTTGCCTACGACACATGGCCGACCCATAGGCGACCAAGTCCAAAGCCAAAGGTAAGCAAAGTACTAGGTCAGTGACCGACAAGTCATAAGGCGTCCAGCTAAAGACGTTAAAGAAGCGCTACTAGGAGGCAACCTAGTACCTTTTGAATCTGTGCTTGTTATTTGATCACTTTTCATAGTAAGACACACCTAGTTGCTCATGATCCTAGGAATTTAAATAAAACGAGCACAAGCTCGGAAGGTAGTCATACCTCACAAAATATATATATGTATGTTTAGGTAGAAAGATACCTTAGATATGCATGTATGTAAACAAAAACACACTTCACAAAATATATATATGTATGTTTAGGTAGCAAGATACCTTAGATATGCATGTATGTAGCAAAAAGATACCTCACAAAATATATATATGTATGTTTAGGTAGCAAGATACCTTGGATATGCATGTATACAGCAAAAATACCTTACAAAACATATATATGTATGTTTAGGTAGCAAGATGCCTTGGATATGCATGTATATAGCAAAAATACCTCGCAAAAATATACACATGTTTAGGTAGCAAAATACCTCATGAAAAAAAAGGGAAAAAAGAAAACAAACAAGAAAAAGAAATAAACAAATGATAATGATAAAAAAAAAAAAAGAAGAAGGAGAAAAAAGAAAATAAGTTGTCTAGCTAAAAAACGACATGCTTTTGAAAAGAGACGATTTCCAACTTTTCTTTGAAAAAATTCATTGATCATAATCAATTTTTGGAAAATGTGTCTACACCTGAAGAGTGAATGCTGTGAAATTTCCCCGGACGCCCGAAATGGACTCGGATGAATGCACAAATTGATAAAAGAACATATTTTGGAAACATTGGGTTGATTAAAATAGAGGAAATGAATCCTGAGCCCTAGCATCACATGACCATAAAAATTTGACATTTGAGTGTCCGCATAGGTGCATGCATGACCAGTTTTGCATAAAATTTCCAAATCATCATTTTTGCATTTTGTGTCATGGAAATAATGTAAGGCAACCCTTTTATCCTTGAGCCAAACCAAACCCCGACATGTATCATGTCTAGCCATTCTACAAACCTTGAGCCAAAATCCTGACTCACCATAATCCTTACCCTCGGAAGCAAAAAGAAAGAGAAAGGAAATTCCCAATCAAAGAGTGGGAGAAAGCAAAAAGAAAAGAAAGGAAATTCCCAATCAAAGAGTGGGAGAAAGAGAAAAAAGAAAAGAAAGGAAATTCCCAATCAAAGAGTGGGAGAAAGAAAAAAGAAAAGAAAGAAAATTCCCAACCAAAGAATGGGAGAAAGTAAAAAAGAAGGAAGCTCCTGGTCAAAGAAACCAGAAGAAATGTGCAGAGAGGTCTTTGGACCAGACGATATCTGAACAGTACAGAATTGTCACCAAATGAACAAGAAGAAGGAAAGGAAACCACGACCTAAAATGGTCTTCTCCCTTTGATTACCAACCAAAATCCCGTGCGCTAGCGACTTTCTCGCCCCGCACTAAACAAAAACAGAAAAAGAAAAAGCCAGAAAAATCAAAAGCCAAAAACACACAAAAGCCGAAAGAAGAAACCACCAAAAGAACCCATTCCCAAGGGAAGCCCTATTGATCCATGATCACGCATGTAATTTTTGATTTGATAGGAAATAATTTGCAAAGTCAAGTCATGACATATCTATGGTTCAGAATTAGGATGAAACACTTACCTGTGCGAGATTGATACACTTTGAGTAGATTTCTTCTATTTTTGTCGAACCCAGTGTTTCCTCTAAATGGTCATTTAGAAACGAAATGCTAACATCCAAGATCTCATTTATGGTTATGGGGGATCCCATCAGCAGACTCTCCTTCCCTGGTAGGCGCATTGTTTGTCACTCAAAAAAGCATATGCTGCTCTAAATCAGTTGGAATATTTGTCTCTTTGCTAAAGCATGTTTGCATTTTAGTGGAGAAAACAACGAGACTTTTTCAAGTCTCACAAGTTATCCAGAACTACGTAGGTCTGAGTTCCTCATTGGGGGATACGTAGGAGCAAGAGCCTCGCTTTTGTCGACCACACCGCCTTTTGTCGCCATGACTCAAGAGCTGGTAGCCCGCGGAGACACCTTACGGTTATCCGCACCTCGTCATTCAGTGATCCCAAGTGTGATTGACAAGCAGAGACCAATATGGTCATCTGCGCCCTTTCCGGAGATGTCAGCATTTTCCGATGGAGACTTTTCAAGTCTCACAAGTTATCCGGCCCGATGACAAGCAGAGACCAAGTTTGGTCATTCTGCACCCATGATACGCGGAGATACCTTACGGTTATTCGCACCCTTTTGTCATCCAGAGGCGGCGGGCCCGATGACAAGCAGAGACCAAGTTTGGTCATTCTGCACCCATGATACGCGGAGATACCTTACGGTTATTCGCACCCTTTTGTCATCCAGAGGCGGCGGGCCCGATGACAAGCAGAGACCAAGTTTGGTCATTCTGCACCCATGATACGCGGAGATACCTTACGGTTATCCGCACCCTTTTTGTCATCCAGAGGCGGCGGGCCCGATGACAAGCAGAGACCAAGTTTGGTCATTCTGCACCCATGATACGCGGAGATACCTTACGGTTATCCGCACCCTTTTTGTCATCCAGAGGCGGCGGGCCCGATGACAAGCAGAGACCAAGTTTGGTCATTCTGCACCCATGATACGCGGAGATACCTTATGGTTATTCGCACCCTTTTGTCATCCAGAGGCGGCGGGCCCGATGACAAGCAGAGACCAAGTTTGGTCATTCTGCACCCATGATACGCGGAGATACCTTATGGTTATTCGCACCCTTTTGTCATCCAGAGGCGGCGGGCCCGATGACAAGCAGAGACCAAGTTTGGTCATTCTGCACCCTTGTATCATCCAGAGGCGGCGGGCCCGATGATACGCGGAAATACCCGAGTGGTTATCCGCATAAACATTCTTTTGCTATCTGTAAGACAGAACGCTTGATAGCATGCAGGGGCTGACACAGTCTTCTGCACCTTTTGTTCCTCCGGGAACAACAAAGTCATTTACATGCGGAAATTTCATGGTCGCCCGCGACTCTCGTCAACCGAGAAGAGCGAAATTAGTGTCATACACTGATTTTCGGGGACCTTTGCTTGATGACATGCGACCATTCTTTGGTCCTTGTGAGATGCTTGGCATCCATCATTAGGCAATTTGTGAAATCCTAGGAACGACAAGTCATGGTCACCCGCGACTCTCGTCAACCGAGAGGAGCGAAATTAGTGTCATACACTGATTTTCGGGGACCTTTGCTTGATGACATGCGACCATTCTTTGGTCCTTGTGAGGTGCTTGGCACCCATCATTAGGCAATTTGTGAAATTTTGGGAACAACAAGTCATTTGCATGTGGAGATTTTATGGTCCCCCGCGACTCTCGCCAAATCGAGAGGAACGAAATTAGTGTCTTATCTTTACTTTCCTTTTATCTCCAATAAAAGACAAGTAAAGAGGGGCAACTGTCATACCCTAATTTCGTCCGGGGACCTTTGCTCGATGACGTGCGACCATTCTTTGGTCCTCGTGAGGTGCTTGGCACCCATCATTAGGCAATTTGTGAAATTCCAGGACATGCCGAAAAACCAAAAAAATATTGATGCACAATCCGTAAGTTTCCGTGACACACCGGAAATCAAATGGAAGCATCGTTGCATAATTACGTGAGGTTCCGTAACATTCCGTAAGTCAAAAAGGGGATGATTATGTAATCCGCAAGGTTCCGTAACATTACGGAAAGAAAACAAGTATCGTTACGAAATTCGTAAGTTTCCGTAACTTTACGAAAAAAGAATCACCAAAAAACAGCAGAGGGGGTGTACTTAGTAAAAATGGGGGTGCAAATAGCACCCAGGCCCATTTGGGCCCTCCAGAAGATTCCTCCAGAAGGCGGTTGCTTCTGGAGGAAGCAACCCTGCTCGCCTGGGCGAGCTGAGCTCGCCTGGGCGAGCTGGGCGGCAACCACCTCCCCTATTTTGCTATAAATAGGGGAGGAAGTGAAGAAGAAAGGGGTCCAGCCCCTTAGGCACTTCTCTCTCTTTCGAATTTGCTTGGAAAAATTATTTCCGTGAAGAAAATCTAAGCCGAGGCGCTTCCGAAACGTTTCCGTAACGTTTTCCGTGAGGAATCTCGCAAAGGTTTCAACCGTTCTTCGACGTTCTTCATTCGTTCTTCATCGTTCTTCGATCTTCAACGGGTAAGTACCTCGAACCAAGCTTTTCGATTCATTCTATGTACCCGTAGTGGTCCACATTGTGTTTCGTGCATTTTTATTCTCGTTTTGTTTACTTTTTATACCCCCTGTTGACATGCTTAAGCCATTTTGCTTAAGTCATTTCTCGCTTAACTTAAAAATAAAATAAATTTCCACCGAACGTTTGAATTATATTATCCGTTAACTTCGGTTAAAATCAATTCCGACCGTTCGGTCGTGCCGTAACCACGTTGGAAATCAAAAAGAGGTAAAAAATAATATAATAATCAAAAAATATCTTTTTAGTAAAATAAAGCGGAAAATCAATCGGACGTTTTCTCTTTGGGATTTCTCATTCTTAATCGAATTGATTAATAACTAAAGTGAAACTAAAGGCTAAAATCAATTTGCCTAGTCAAGCTCGTCCATAAAAATAGGCTTTTGAAGTTTGTCATTTCAATTTCTCACTAAGTAAAATGGATCATTTTTAAGGTCCAACGCCTTAAAATGATCACCACTTAAGTAAAAAAGAATCACTTGACAAAAAGAAAGAACTACGTAGGTCTGAGTTCCTCATTGAGGATACGTAGGAGCAAAAGCCCCGCTTTTGTCGACCACCCCAAGAGATCGTTAATGGTCCAATGCCTTAACGTTTCTCTCCTTTCAAAAACAAGAGATCGTTAATGGTCCAATGCCTTAACGTTTCTCTCCTTTCAAAAACAAGAGATCGTTAATGGTCCAATGCCTTAACGTTTCTCCCCTTTCAAAATCAAAAGACCGTTTAATGGTCCAACACCTTAAATGACCTTTTGTTCAATAAAAACATATTTTGCAAAAAAGACAAAAACAACTTAACCAAACACTTTGTTCCAAAAGAACTACGTAGGTCTGATTTCCTCATCGCAATTGAGGAATACGTAGGAGCAAAGGGAAACACCCTTGTCGACCACAAAAAAAGAAAAAAATATAAAAAGGGTATAAAGGATATAAGAACATAAAAGGGAACATAAAAATCAAAGTCATGTTTGCACATTCGATTAAAGGCTGTCGTCCCTTGGGACGGGCGTGTGGGGTGCTAATACCTTCCCCGTGCGTAAATACGACTCCCGAACCTTTCACTTAAAAGATCGTAGATCGCGTCCTTTCCGGTTTTTCCGACGTTTTCCTCAAATAAACGTTGGTGGCGACTCCGCGCGTATTCCTTTCGTGGAACACGCATCCCGCGAGTCACGCGTCGCCCTCCCACCGAAGGGTAGGTTGCGACACCAGTGAAAGGTCTTCCAGAGAAAAGGGATGGCTGCGGCAAGAAGGAAGTGTCGCTAGAGGAAGCAAGCGAGTTTCTCTGCATTATTCAGCAGAGCGAGTTCAAGGTCATTGAGCAGCTCAACAAAACCCCGGCCAGGGTCTCTCTTTTGGAATTACTCATGAGCTCTGAGCCTCATCGAGCTTTGCTAGTAAAGTCTTAAACGAAGCTCACATGGCCCAAGATATCTCTTTAGAAGGCTTTGGAGGGCCCGTCAATAATATCACTGCCAAAAATTATCTCGCCTTTGCTGAAGAAGAAATCCCCGCTGATGGGGAATGTTCTGTTACAAGGTGATGTCCTTTTGACTCAAGAATGCTGGGGCAACTTATCAGCGGGCCATGGTAGCTTTGTTCCACGATATGATGCACCAAGAGATTGAGGTCCATGTGGACGACATAATTGCCAAATCTAAGACCAAGGAGGAACACCTTGTCAACCTACGGAAGTTGTTCGAAAGGCTTAGGAAGTACCAATTGAGGTTAAACCCCGCTAAGTGCACTTTCGGGGTCAAATCAGGGAAATTGCTAGGTTTCATCGTAAGCCAGAAAGGGATAGAGGTGGACCCCGAAAAGGTGAAGGCCATCCTTGAGATGCCGGAACCCCGTACCGAGAGGCAAGTCCGAGGTTTCCTGGGACGTTTGAATTATATTGCCAGATTCATATCACAGCTCACTGCTATTTGTGAGCCGTTGTTCAATCTCTTACGCAAAAACCAAACCGTCCGCTGGAACGAGGATTGTCAAGAGGCGTTTGGAAGGATCAAACAGTGTCTCATGAACCCTCCTGTGCTTATGTCGTCGATACCCGGAAGGCCTCTCATCTTGTATATGACAATTTTGAACGAGTCGATGGGGTGTATGCTGGGGCAACATGACGAGTCCGAGAAGAGAAAGCGCGCTATCTACTACTTGAGTAAGAAGTTCATGGCCTGTGAAATGAATTACTCCCTGCTCGAAAGAACGTGTTGTGCTTTAGTCTGGGCATCCCACCAGCTAAGACAATATATGCTGAGCCATACTACCTGGTTGATATCCAAGATGGACCCGGTCAAGTACATCTTTGAAAAGCCTGCTCTCACAGGACGGATCGCCTGGTGGCAAGTCTTGCTATCCGAGTTTGATATAGTTTACGTCACCCAAAAGATGATAAAAGGAAGCGCCTTAGCAGATTATTTGGCTCAGCAGCCTCTCAACGACTATCAGCCCATGCATCCCGAATTCCCGGATGAGGACATCATGGCCTTGTTTGAGGATAAACTAGACAAGGACAGGGACAAATGGACCGTATGGTTTAATGGAGCGTCAAACGTTCTAGGCCATGGCATTGGAGCAGTATTGGTCTCTCCAGACAATCAATGCATACCTTTCACGGCCAGGTTGGGATTTGACTGCACCAACAATATGGCCGAGTATGAAGCGTGTGCCCTGGCCGTCCAGGCGGCAATTGACTCTAATGTCAAACTGCTCAAAGTGTACGGGGACTCGGCACTAGTGATTCACCAGCTGAGAGGGGAATGGGAAACTAGAGACCCCAAGCTGATACCCTACAAAGCCTATATCAAGGAGTTGGCTGATTCCTTTGATGAGATCTCCTTCCATCATGTTCCCCGGGAGGAAAATCAAATGGCGGATGCGCTTGCTACTTTGGCATCCATGTTCCAGCTAACACCGCACGGGGATCTACCATACATTGAGCTCTGGTGTCATGGCAAACCCGCACATTGTTGTCGGTTGGAAGAGGAACGGGACGGTAAGCCGTGGTATTTCGATATCAAGCGATATGTTGAAAGCAAAGAGTACCTACCGGAGGCTTCCGACAATGATAAAAGGACATTGAGGAGATTGGTGGTCGACTTCTTCATGAGAGGGAGCATACTATATAAAAGAAACCATGACATAACTCTCCTACGATGCGTGGATGCCAAAGAGGCGAACCATATGATTAAGGAAGTCCATGAGGGTTCGTTTGGAATGCACACCAATGGGCATGCTATGGCCAGGAAGATCCTGAGAGCAGGTTATTACTGGCTCACCATGGAAAGTGATTGTTGCATCCATGTAAGGAAATGCCATAAATGTCAAGCGTTCGCGGACAACGTCAATGCTCCACCTCATCCCCTGAATGTCATGTCTGCCCCTTGGCCCTCTTCCATGTGGGGGATAGACGTCATAGGGCCATCGAACCCAAGGCTTCGAACGGTCATCGCTTCATTCTCGTGGCAATATATTATTTCACCAAATGGGTCGAAGCGGCTTCCTACACCAATGTCATGAGGAGTGTAGTGGTCAGATTCATAAAGAGGGAGCTGATTTGTCGGTACGGACTCCCTAGGAAGATCATTACTGACAATGGTACCAATCTGAATAACAAGATGATGCAGGAGATGTGCGCGGATTTCAAAATCCAGCATCACAATTCCACGCCCTACCGACCAAAGATGAACGGAGCCGTGGAAGCAGCCAACAAGAATATTATGAAAATTATTCAGAAGATGACAGTGTTATACAAAGATTGGCATGAGATGTTGTCTTTTGCCCCTTGCATGGATACCGACCTTCTGTATGAACTTCTACTGGGGCAACACCATATTCCTTGGTTTATGGAACAGAAGCGGTACTCCCATTCGAAGTTGAGATCCCTTCCCAAAGGATACTAGCAGAATCAGGCTTAGAAGAATCAGAGTGGGCTCAAACGCACCACGATCAACTCAACCTTATTGAAGGTAAGCGCTTGACGGCCATGAGCCATGGGCACCTGTATCAACAAAGAATGAACAATGCGTTCGACAAGAAGGTGCGCTTGCGCCGGTTCCACGAGGGGGACCTTGTACTGAAAAAGATGTCCCACGCTGTAAAGATAATCGAGGGAAGTGGGCCCCGAACTACGAAGGGCCTTTCGTCATGAAATGGCTTTTTCCGAAGGGGCCCTAGTGCTTACCAACATGGATGGCGAGGAGCTACCTTTACCCGTGAATTCTGATATTGTCAAGTGATACTACATTTAGAATCTGGGGCAATTAAAGATGTTGCTGCATGTTCTTTTGTTTTTTTGTGTTCTTCTTTGTTTCCCCAGGGATTCCTATCTACTCTAATTCTCTCGTCATAGTCTTCTAAAAAGAAGAGAACATGAGTTTGAGGCTTCAGTCCTCACTTTGTGCTTTAAACCATGTGCAATTTATGATAACCTGAGCCTTTTCGCTCAGTCCATGGGATGCCCCAAGCGCTTAATTAAAACTGAACCTAACCAGCTTTCACTAAAAAGATTGTTGCATTTAAAAACATTCATGCATACGCATACGCATGCATATTTTGTGATAACAGGGGTAGAATCGTCTTAGGCAGTGGTCAGATGCCGGGACGAAGCTGAAGGCGGAAACCGAATCAAGGTAAAATGGTAACGCGGCCACAGTTTGCCACGCAATGTTGTTTCCTACTTTAAGGTACTTAGAGACGGACGCAAGTAGAGGCTAGGGTCACGACCGATAGATCATCGTCCCTTGCCTAGCTCTGGACAAATGGAAAGCGCCGCTGCAAGGCAGCCTAGTATCCTTTAAATTCCCGGTAGTTATTACTGTTGAGTCTTTAAAGTAAATATTGGATGCCTAATCTACCCTGAGGGGGGTTCGAGTAAGCAAACGCCGACCCATAGCAAGCCTGGGCGAGCACCCCTGCACTTGGAAATATAAAAAATGAGGGAGGGGGAGTTTTTCTGCACCCAAAAACTCCCCCCCCCCCCCTCATTCAAAAAAAAGAAAGCTACGGGATTCACAAATTTTTGCAGCCCTAAGTCACCATTTTTGTGTTTTTGCTTCCATTTTTGCACTCTTGCCCACTCCCTACCAGTAAGTGCACTTTCCCTTGATTATTTGGCTCTCCATTGATGTGTTTTAGTGCTTTAGTTGCTCATTTTTGCAAAATTCGTGAAGCAATTCATATGTGAATCCATGCTTGTTTTCGTTGAATTAAGGGGTTGTAAGGAATGGCCTTAGGCCTATGGTGCATTCTGGAGTAATGGGGCATGCCACATTGCCCCTATTCCCTTGCTATTCATGCCTAAACATGCGCCCACCAAGTGCTCGGTGAAATGCCTCAATGACATTTGGGCATGGTTTTGTGAACTTTGGATTGTAGGGTTGTTTTATATGTATAGGGACAACATGTAGAGGTTAAAATGAGTGCCCGAATGCGATTCTAGGCCTAGGAACCCAAGCTTTTGATTTCAATACAAGAAAGCATAAAAATGAGGGCATTGTGATAGGGATTTCCCTTTAGGCCAGCGGCTGATTTTTGGGGCTGCATCATGATGTTTGCCTAGTTTGTGTAAAGATGTTATTCACCATGTACATATATATATAGGATAGGTAGCTAGAGATAAGACCCTTCAAATAAAACGTGTATATGTTGAATAGGTGGTCAAGCGCTTTATAAATGTACACACGTTTGAATGTGGCACAAGAATGCTTCCCAAAATGAATATATGATGTGGAATTGCCTCTCAAGTGTAGATAGATGGCATGAGAATTCCTTTTCAAATGAATGCAAGTGTGTGCATGACATGAGATGGGCTCCAATGTGCATATATGTATAAATAAATGTGAATGAAACAAACAAAATTTTTTTGTATGTTAATAAAATACTTCAAATGTGCGTAGGTAATTTTTGATAGCAAAATACTTTGAAAATGGACATGTGTAATTTTGGCACAATACCTTGAGTAGGCATATATGAATTCTTTTCAAAAAAATATATGTGTGGTAACTAGAATGTTTTGAATATCCTTGTATATTGATATAAATAGCAGGATACTTGGCGCGTGTGCACGTTGGTAAATGTTCTTCTTTAAGGAAATGTGTGCACAAGTTTGTTCTAAATCGAAAAGATTAGCATGCCGTTCTTGCTTTAAAATAGCATTTCCTTGTAAACTAACTTTCCAAATGTTTGTCCTCGTAGGAAATGGCTCCGAAAAGGCTTTCCGCAAAGAGATCTAGGAGGGATGCCGCGGTTGAAGGGACCAGTGCCACTCCCGAGTTTGATAGCCACCGTTTTAGGAGCGTCGAGCACCAGCAACGCTTTGAGGCCATCATAGGATGGTCATTCCACAGAGAGAGACGCGTCCAGCTCAGAGATGATGAGTACACGGATTTTTAGAAGGAGATAGCTCACCGACATTGGACGTCGCTGGTCACTCCCATTGCTAAGTTTGACCCAGACATAGTCCTGGAGTTTTATGCTAATGCTTGGCCCACAGAAGAGGGAGTGCGAGACATGCGGTCATGGGTGAGGGGTCAGTGGATTCCCTTTGATGCAAATGCCCTCAGCCAATTCCTGGGTGACCCGCTAGTATTGGAGGAAGGCCAGGAGTGCGAGTTTAGTCAGAGGAGGAACAGGGCCGATGGGTTCGACGAGGAGGCCATTGCCCAGCTATTGTGCACACCGGGGTAGGATTTCTCCCAGACCGTTGTCGGGAGGCGGGTGCGGATCATGCACACCAGCATGACCACCTTGACACAGATGTGGATGACATTGCTTCTTAGCAATGTCTTGCCTAGTAATCATAACTCCGACCTTCCTCTACCGAAGTGTAAGCTGGTGTATGCCATCCTGACACGAATGAACGTCCATGTGGCTAAGTTGATTGCTGACACCATCTATTTATTTGCAGGTATGCCACCCACCAGGCACCCTCTAGACCCGGATAAGTCTAACAGGGCCCTGAGGTTTCCAGCATTGATCACGGGCCCCTGCCAGTCATTCGGGGTTCCCGTCACACCTAGTAAGGTGATCCGACCGCTGATCACCCAGGCCTTCATTGAGAAGTATTGCACGCCTAGGCAGGCGCAGGGTGATGCACCACAGGCCGCAGACGCACTGCCACCACCTCATCAGGCTGATCCTGCTGGGTCATTAGGCATGGAGCGGTATCTACAGCACTTGGTTCGCCAACAGGCAGCCAACCACCGTGGGCAGGTGCAGATACATGAGTGTCTCTACCAGCTCAGCCTCAGTCAGTAGGGTCAGGGTTTCGCTCCTTTTGCATGCCCTACTCTAGATCAGTTTAGGCTTGAGGTCGCATGGCCCAGAGATTGGCCCGAGGCCCAGGCAGGGGAAGCGCCTGTAGGAGCTCCCGGCGATGCAGAGGAGGCCCGCATGGATGAGGAGATGACGGACTTGCTCGGTTTCTTGGGAGGAAGCGGAGCCACATGACCAAGGTCACCGCACATTTTTGACATTACTATTTTTTTATTAGTTTGCTATTGACGTTTTTTGCTATTGTCCATATTGCTGTTGACATTACTATTTTCTGTTTTTGTTCATATGGTTACTAACATTACTATTATTTCGTTTCTGTTAGAAATTTTTGGCGTTATGGCTCTCAGTTATTTCGTCACCGTTTTTGTGACTTACCATTTTCGTGCATTTTTCGTTCACCTTGTGGTTGGACGTAAGTAGGTAGTGTGCACCCTCGTCCGCACGACCTTTTCAAAGAGAAAAAAAGGAAAACAAGAAAGAAGAGAGAGGAAATGAACAAATGATAAATAACTTAAAAAGAAAAAGAGGAAAAGGAAAATAGAGCAAGTAAGAAAAGAAAAAGAAGGAAGAAAAAAAGAAAATAATAAAAAATAAAAAGTTGTTTGGCTAAAAAACAAAATGCTTGTGAAAAGAGGTAATTTCCAACTTTTCTTTGAAAAAAAATTTCACTGATCATAACCAGTTTTTGAAAAAAAATGTGTATACCCCTGAAGGGTAAATGCTGTGAAAGTTTTTCCGAACACCCAAAATAAAACTCGGATGAATGCACAAATTGATAAAAGAACATGTTTTGGAAACACTGGGTTGACTAAAATAGAGAAAATGAATACTGAGCCCTAGCATCACATGACCCAAAATTTTTCAACACTTGAGTGTCCACGTAGGTGCATGCATGACTAATTTTGCATAAAATTTCCAAATCATCATTGTTGCATTTGTGTCATGGAAATAATGTGGGACATCCCCTTTTATCCTTGAACCAAACCAAACCCTGACATATATCATGTCCAGCCATTCTATAAGCCTTGAGCCAAAATCCCAACTTACCATAAACCTTGACCCAGGGTGAGAATGTCAATCCTTGCCCTCGGAAGAAAACAAAAAGAGAAAAGTTTCCAATCAAAAGAGCGGAAGAAAGCAAAAAGAGAAAATTCCCAATCAAAGATTGAGAAAAATAAAAAAAGAAAGGAAAGAAAATTCCTGATCAAGGATCGGAAGAAAACAGAAGAAATATGCGACCAGACGACATCTGAACAGATATAGAGTTATCACCAAGTAAACAGAAAGGAAAGGAAACCACGATCTAAAGTGGTCCTCTCCCTTCGATTGCCAACCAAAATCCTATGCATCGGTGACTTGTTCGCCTCACACTAAACCAAAACAGAAAAGGAAAAGGCCAAGAACACTCAAAGCCAAAGTTCCCACCAAAAAACACCATTCCCAAGAAAAAGTCATATTGATCCATGATCACGCATGTAATCTTTGATTTGATAGGAAATGATTTGCAAAATCAAGTTATGAGATATCTATGGTTCGGAATTAGGATGAAACACTTACCTGTGTGAGATTGATACACTTTGAGTGATTTTCTTCTATTTTTGTTGAACCCAGTGTTTCCTCTAAATGGTCATTTAGAAACGAAATGCTAACATCCAAAATCTCATTTATGGTTATGAGAAGATTTCATCAGCATACTCCCCTTCCCCGGTAGACACATTGTTTTTCATCTGAAAAGCATATGTTGCTCTGATTAGTTGGAAGTTTTGTCTCTTTACTAAAGCATGTTCGCATTTTAGTGAAGAAAACACCGAGACTATTTTTAGTCTCACAAGTTATCCAGAACTACGTAGGTCTGAGTTCCTCATTGAGGATACGTAGGAGCAAGAGCCTCGCTTTTGTCGGCCGCCCCACAATCTCTATCATACTGACCCTGGAGTCATCTGACAGGCGGAAATACCCAAGCGGTTATCCGTTTAAACTTTCTTTTGCTATCTCTAAGACTCAAAGCATGATAGCACGCAGAGACTAATGTCGTCTTCTGCACCTTTTGTCATCCAGAGGCGGCGGGCCCGATGACATGTGGGAACCATTTGGTCCCGCACTTTTTAACTTTCTTTTGCTATCTCTTAGACTCAAAGCATGATATCACGCAGAGACTAACATCATCTTCTGCACCTTTTGTCATCCAAAGGCGGCGGGCCCGATGACATGCGGGAACCATTTGGTCCCGCACTTTTAAACTTTCTTTTGCTATCTCTAAGACTCAAAGCATGATAGCACGCAGAGACTAACGTCGTCTTCTGCGCCTTTTGTCATCCAGAGGCGGCGGGCCCGATGACATGTGGAGACCAATTACAGTCATCCGCACGCTCGATGAGTGATAAACGCGCAAAGACAAATTCTGAGTCATTTATCATTCAAGAGCAGCAAACTGAGTGATAAACGTGCAGAGACTAACGTCTTATACGCCCTTTGTCATTCAGGAGAAGCGAGTCGAGTGATAAACGTGCAGAGACAAATTTTGTGCCCTTTGTCATTCAGATTCCGTAAGTCGAGTGATAAACGCGCAGAGACAAATTATGGTCATTCTGCGCCCTTTGTCATTCGGGGACAATAAGTCAAGAGGTGGGCGGAGACAAATTATGGTCATTCTGTACACCTTTTCGCCATCTAGAGGCGATCGTGTCCGGTGGCACGCAGAGACAAATTATGGTCATTCTGCTCCTTGCCGCCCAAGCTCGATCACGTCCAAAGGCACGCAGAGACAAATTATGGTCATTCTGCGCCTTGTGTCAACCAGGAGGAACGAATTCGACAGTATCAGGATGATGTGTCAATACTGATCATTTTCAAATTTTTGCAGGTTCCGTTGGCGGGAAGATTCACCGGCCGAATGGTGTTTTGCCTGAACGAAATCAGTGTCTTATCTTTACTTCCCTTTTATCTCCAATAAAAGACAAGTAAAGAGGGGCAACTTTCATACCCTAATTTCGTCCAAGGACCATCCATTGTTGGGATGCGACCCTCGTTTGACCACTTCGAGGTACCTGGCACCCATCGTTAGGCAATTCGTGAAGTTCCAAGACATAGCAGAAGTCAAAAGAAAGCATTGTAGCACAATCCGTGAAGTTCCGTGACATGCCGGAAATTAAAAGGAAGTGTTAGTGTGTAATCCGTAACATTCCGAAAGGAAAAAAAAAGGGATGATTACGTAATCCGTAAGGTTCCGTAACATTACGGAAGGAAAACAAGTATCGTTACGTAATTCGTAAGTTTCCGTAACGTTACGGAAAAAGAATCAGCAAAAAAAAGGCAAGGGGTGTATTTAGTAAAAAGGGGGTGCAAATAGCAACCAGGCCCACTTGGGCCTTCCAGGAAGTTCTCCAGAAGGCGGTGCCTTCTGGAGGAAGCAACCTAGCTCGCCTGGGCGAGCTGGGTGGCAAGCTTCTCCTTCCTTTTCCTATAAATAGGGGAAGGGGGGAAGAACAAAAATGTTCAACCCTCCTGGTATCTGAGAATCACTTAGAATTAGTGAGAAAAATTGTTTCCGTGAAGAAAATCCAAGCCGAGGCGCTTCCATAACGCTTCCGTGACGTTTCCGTGGGTGATTTCGCGAAGATTTTCAACCATTCTTCGTCGTTCTTCGGTCTTCAACCAGTAAGTTCCTGAAATCGAACTTTTTAATTCATTCTATGTACCCTTAGTGGTCCTCATTTGTTTCGCGTGCTTTTATTTTCATTTCATTTACTTTCCATACCCCTTTTTTAACGTGCTTTAGTCATTTATTTAAGTCATTTTCTCGCCTAATCAAAAATAAAATAAATTTCCACCGACCATTCGTATTGTAACATCCTTTAATTTCTGTTAAAATGAATTTCGACCGTTCGGTCATGCCGTAACCACGTTTAAAACCAAAAAAAGAGGCAAAATAATAATATAATAATCAAAAAAATATCTTTTAGTAAAATAAATCAAAAAAATCAATCGGACATTTTTCTTTGGGATTTTCCTTTCTTAACCGAGTTGACTAATAACCAAAGTGAAACTAAGGCTAAAATCAATTCATAAATCAAACTTTTGTCATCACCTAAAAAGCCATTTTTAAGGTCCAACGCCTTAAAATGGTCTTTTCCACCTTTATTGTTTAAGCATAGATTTCTAAAAAAGGCCTAAAATCAACACGTAGTTTTATTACCTCTTGCAAAAAAATAATAACAAGAGATCATTAATGGTCCAATGCCTTAAATGACCTTTCATTCAATAAAAACATACTTTGCAAGAAAGATAAAAAAAAAAAAAACAACTTAACCAAACGCTTTGTTCTAAAAGAACTGCGTAGGTCTGATTTCCTTATCACAATTGAGGAATACGTAGGAGCAAGGAAAACACCCTCGTCAACCACAAAAAGATAAAAATATAAAAAGGCATAAAAAGACATAAGAACGAAAAAAAGGGAAAATAATATAAATTGAAGTCATATTTGCACATTTGATTAAAGGTTGTTGTCTCTTGTGACGGACGTGTGGAGTGCTAATACCTTCCCCGTGCGTAAATACAACTCCCGAACCCTTCACTTAAAGTTCGTAGACCACGTCTTTTCCGGTTTTTCCGACGTTTTCCTCAAATAAACGTTGGTGGCGACTTCGCGCGTATTCCTTTCTTGGAAGACTCATCCCACGAGTCATGCGTCGCCCTCCCGCCGAAGGGTAGGTTGCGACAACTGGTCCTATGTGCCTTGTGTGTCCTGGTCCTGCATATCCTCCTCATCTGTCAGATGTAAAACTGGGGTAGCTGGAGGAGTGGGTGGCAGTCTCAGGACTGGTGTGGTAGGGTCTTCTGGCATCTCCATGATGGGTGTAGGAGGATCTGCTTGTCTCTCATGTACTGCTGTAGGAGGATCTTCTACCTGCTGAGCAAAAGATGAGTCCATCCCTGGTGAGAGTGGATCTTCTAGGGTCTGTGGTGTCCTCTCAAGAGTAGCAGCCTCCTGTCTCTATTGTGACTCACCTACTTCAACAGTCTCATGTATAACTGGCACAATTGGCTCAAGAAGAACAACCTCATTTGGTCTCATCTCTACTCCTGCACCTGAAAAATCAAAAGCTCCAAGGATGGTAGCCTCAGAAGACGCATCTCACAGCAGAAGGTAATGTTCCAGGCCAGGATACCTTCTCAATGAACTGCTCTACTGACAGAATAGACCCTAGAGGAGCTACCACCTCTGCAGTAATAAAATATGCCCTTGATGAATACTGTGAAGCATGGCTTCAAAGCACTGAGAGTCTTGGGCAGCTGGTGTAGGGGTGGCAGAAATGGGAGGAGCTGGTGTAGGAGTGGCAGAAGTGGAAGGAGCAGGTGGTGCGGAAGAAGAAGGAATATCTGCTGGTCGAGCCCTTACCTTCCTAGCCCCTCTGAAGTTAACTGTCAAATCATCCATATTCCAACAGTTTTTCTTAATGTAGGCCAAGTTAATGGCTGGGCTCAGGCTCTCATAAGTTAGACTGTCAGAGGTAACTCCTCCAGCTCTACAGAGAGTAGTGATCAAGGCTGGGAATCCGAGTCTGGAGGAGTTACTCTGGGCAATGGTAGAAATCTGACCTAAGATTAGGGCTCCGATATTCATGTCCATACCTGTGACTAAGCCGTAAACCAACCTGGCTCTGTCAATATTAAGATCAGAGGTGTGGGAAGTGGGAGTCAGGTTGTTGTAGGAGAGGACATTCCATGTCTGTGCAAGAGTGGTGAGATCTTTCCTCAAAAGCTTCCAAGGATGGCCCTCTGCATTTAGAACAAACCCCTACCAGGGATGCAGAGACGGGCAGCAAACTCTTGAGGATCAATCCTCATCCTCGTAAATCTAGAATAGGTAGGCAGTGTCTCACCCTTCTCCAAAACTACTGGGGTCTCTAAGAAGGTATTCAGGCTGTCAGCATCAATCTAGATTAAATGTCCTCTTACCCTCACTTGCTTAGGGCTCTGGTCTTTTGGGCTGTATAACTTGGCATAAAACTCCTTCACCACAGCTACATCTATGCTTCCATCTTGGAGATTGGTGAGGCGTTTGTCTAAGTTATGCCTCTCCAACTCTGCCTTAAACTCATCGAATTCAGTATGATAAATCTTAACATTCCTTTCCGGAAGGATCCTCTAGTCGAGAATGTTATCTGTGTATCGGTTCCAGGCTTCCAAGGATTGGAATCTCTTGGTATCGTACTGAGCTTGAGGCCTAGAAGCGATGCTTTTCCTTTTCCTGGATGCCATTTGTAAAAAGAACCCAAAATTCACATTAGACCAAAATTTATTCAAGTTCAAAAATAGAAAATAAAAGTTGAATTTAAATATGTGCGCTTAGCGGGATATTGCTCGCTTAGCGTGCCCTCAGAAATATAACACTAAGGCTTAGCGCAACAGGGGCACACTTAGCCAATTATGACAGAAAATTTGTTTCTACATAATTGGCTTAGCAAGGTAGGCACTCGCTTAGCCAAGGGTAAGTTATTTCACACATTGGCTTAGTGCAACAGGGTCACGCTTAGCCGAGTCAAGGCCGCACTGAATAGCACTTAGCCCATAATAGTTGCACTTAGTGCACCCAAAACTTCACAAAATGTTTCTAAGTTAAGTTGCTTAGCGCATCAGATGCGCTTAGCCCAATGATTGCCGTAATGAATTGCACTTAGCTCAAATATCCTTGGCTTAGCGCACAACAATTGATCAGAAAATGCTCTAAGTCACTTGGGCTTAGCGAGACAACACTCGCTCAGCCTCAAGTTTTTTCTCTTTCAAGGCTCTGGTGGCTTCGCGCACACAGTTGTCGCTTAGCCATGTTCATACCAGATGATGAACATTCATCTTAAAAAGATGAACTCGCTTAGCGGATCATGGCTGTATTCGTGAGTTTGTCTGGAAATACATACATTCAAGCACTTTTGATGAACTCGCTTAGCCCATCAGCTGCGCTTAGCGAGTTCGTTGTGTTTTCCAGAAAAAATGCAGAAAAAAAACTTTGTTTTCTTCTTTTTTTAAGCCTCTAAAAGGCACCTATCAAACATGAAAAACCATCACATTTACATACACAGTATAATCCCTAACAAAGTCCTAATTTTTACCTAATATACTTAAAGTCTAACCTAAAGAAAATCAAAGTCTCTAACCTAAGGTTTCTATCCTAAGGTTCAACAAAAGCAACCACAAAGGTAAAGATAAGGAGCTTACTTGATTCAGAGATGTTCGTTGATGATTGGAAAATAATTGCGCTAAAGGATGCTTGAAAATGCAAGAAAGATTTTGTAGGTAGAGAGAGAGTGTAGGAGGAGGTTTCATATTTTTGGCAAAGTGAGTGTAACTTCTGAAGTTACACTCACTTAAGCCAAAATCGAAGCATTCGCTTAACGAGCTGGCGCGCTAAGCGAATGTGCGAGACGTTTGGTTTCTCAACACGTTCTTCGCTTAGCGGGCCTTCTCTCTAAGCCCAAGCCCAAAATTTAAACTTCAATTTTTTTTGTTGGGCTTAGTGCACAGCATGGCGCTCAGCGAGGTGAGCAGATGAAAATTCCTACAACTCTTGCTCAGTCGGGCTCAGGGCCGACTCAGCGAATTAAATGCATCCTATAGTACAGGGGTCTTTGGCTTAGCGAGTCGTTACTCGCTTAGCCAAATACAGGCCGTAAACATATTGGGCTTACCGCAGTGACTATTGGCTTATCCCAACTCAAATCAAACTGAATTGGGCTTAGCTCAATGATGGTCCGCTTAGCGCGCCCAGTCAGCTACAGATGTAGGGGTTGAATTGTAACATCCTGATATATATATCTATATATTATTAGTAATTATGTTTGATGTTTGATTATTTATTGCGTTATTTTCATCCGTAATTATTTTTAAGGAAGTTAATTTAGTTAATAGAGGGGTGTGGATAGATAAGGATCTAGCTTCTCAAAGAAGCCTCTTGAGAAAGCTTCTCAAAGAAGCCACGAGGAAGCTTCTGGAGGAAGCCTCTTAATGAAGCTTCTAGAGAAAGCTACATGAAGCTGCCTCGGTAAAAACGCTTCCCAGCCTTCATTAACCGTTGGATCGTCTCAAAATTTGGTCTGCAACTTCACAAGACACTTGTCCATGATCTGACCGTTGGGATCTTTGAGAAGATGTTTGTAGTGTGCTAGAAGCTTCCTTTCCCGAGAGAATCTCCTATTTAAGCATTTCAACCTTTGCTTTCGTGTAGCTTAGGAAAAACGTCATTTCTTCTTCTTTCTTTCTTCCAAAGTCATTTCTAAAGTTCCAAGAACTTTCTCCATCACCCGCAGCCACCATTAGCCACCACAAACCATCATTGTTCTCCATTGAAAACCCACACCGAGTGGAACCCTTCAACCGAAGCGGAATCTTCCAACTTGGCTTGCGGTTTCGGTAGAGAACGAAAACCCTAATCTGACCTTTCGTTTTCTTTCGAGGTAACCATGGTTCTATGCTTGTTTCTTGTTAGTTTCATCTTGTCTTTGCATCTTTTCTGCCTTTGGAACTGCCATTTCATGTCTTATGCTTCCTTTGAAAAACCTTAGAGAAAGAGACTTTGTAAACGTTATCCTTTCATGAAATGTATGTTATTTTCGTAACCTACACTGAACCCCGGTCACATTGGCGTGGTTGGAATTTTTAAATGACGTTCCTTTGTAGAACCCGAAATTTTCTCAGCTCTTTCATGTAGTGATGTGGGTGTTTGACCCAGAGCACTGTTACTAGCTTTGTTTTCTGAAATCCATACTAAGTCTCCTTCGTTTTGGCACGGTAGAGGCTTGTGTGGAATTGACGAGCAAGGACAAAAAGGAATCTTCAAGTGACGTGACGAGGAATCCGCGGGGTAGCACACGATAGGTAAGGGGAGTTTATTATAAAATTTATCATTTTAACACCATAGTTAGGGTCAGGAAACCTAGCTATGAGGATATCTACCTGTCCCTGTTGCATGCTGATTTTTCTTCAAAGAAAATTACGTTTTAACTAATGGGATGCGATATATATATATATATATATATATATATTTATTGTGATGAATGATATTGTTTTGGTTGTTTGAAATGTGTTGTTTGAAGACTGTGGGTGTGGAAATGATATTGTTGTGTTTGTTTAAATTGTTGTTGATGTTGCTATTGAGGATTTTAATTGATATGTGATGATAATGATAATTATGATGATATTGATTTGAGATGACGTTGTTAATAAAGACCATGTCAACATGAATTGTTATTATTGATGAATATGTGAATATGAAATGAGGTTGTTGTTGTTGTTGATAACGTCATTGAGATGAGATGATATTTATGTTGTGAATGACATGGAAATACGATTTGTTGATTGATGTTGGAAATGCATTGGCATGTGCATGTTGTGTATGTTCGTGGGGGGCACTGTGCACTAACCTTTCAGGGTCTTTGGCACTAGCTTTTGGCCACGTTCATACATTGGATGTTGTGTATGATCGTGGGGGGCACTGTGCACTAACCTTCCAGGGTCTTTGGCACTAGCTTTTGGCCACGATCATACGTCGTATGAAGTGTATGTCATGGGGGGTAGAGTGCACTAACCTTGTCGGATGGCCCAGACGTGGGTAACTAGCGTGGTTAGAGAATCTAAGCATTCCTGAGGGGATGCTTAGGCGCTTTAATTGGTCCATGGTATTTGGCACTTACCTTTGGCCGTGATCATAGCTCATACGACACAAGAAATAGAGTAACAGTGGCCAAGTGTACTTTCTCCATGGATGGATGATAAGTAATTGTTGGATGTGAATGATGAATATTTGTTGGATATGAGTGTTGAATAATGATTATTGTGTATGCTTATCATGTTTGCATGTGTTCCTTGCTAATTTTGGTTATTTGGAATTGGTATTGGTTCTTTTATAATAAACTCACCCTTGCAATTTTGTATCATGTGGTTGATACTTGTGATGATCACGAACCTTGTTCGTGGGAGCAGAATGGCAGTGGCAGGGTGTAGGGAGTAAGATTCTGGTGAGGAGCCGCCGAGCCGACGTAATGACGTTGGCGTTA
Organism: Glycine max; assembly: GCF_000004515.6. NCBI lineage: Eukaryota > Viridiplantae > Streptophyta > Magnoliopsida > Fabales > Fabaceae > Glycine > Glycine max. Next base: position 23,429,204 of record NC_016089.4, read on the forward strand.
TTTTGGGAGAGAGTTGTGTTTTGTAATCAACTACCCCGTAGTTGGTTTTAAAGTTTTATTTTGTTGAGTTAAAGATGTAAAACTGGAATTTTAATTATATATATGAACATATTTAATTTTCGTTATGTGTATGACATGTACCAAATTATTGTTTCTATGTAATTATGCATATTCACTTAAGTAATTGCGTGTTGTTGGATGAATTTATGTTGTGACAAAATCACTTCTATTTTCATAAGCAAAAATTAAGGGAGTTCTTTTTATAAAAAAAATGAAATTATCTAATATTAGAGTGTGGATACCGTAGCGACGAGGTGGGTCGTTACATGAATCACTCAGCGCGGCCTATGGCTCGCTTAGCGCATGACACCTATGCGCTCAGCCAGAGCAATTTGGCTTAGTGAAAGGACTGTTTTTCAGAAGAAAAAAAATTCCAAGTTAAAACTTAGCCCTCCTTCAAGAAAAACCCCTATATGTATTATTCAATCAAGCTGATATACCCCTGTCTAATGATTATGAAGTAGGTTGCCTCCCAGGAAGCGCTTCTTTAACGTCATTAGCTTGACGCTTTTACCTCAATGGGTGATATCCATTTTGTCCTTTAACTTTAGGACCTCCTTACCACCCTCCATCACTTGCAAGTAGACATTTTGATCTGACATAGGCTCGTCTTCTTCAAATAGATCAAAATATTGATCTTCTGATCTTCAAAACCCATTTCCAATGTCCTTCTTCCCATGTCAACTACACAACTTGCAATTAACATAAAGGGCCATCCCAAAATGATGGGAACCTCATGGTCTTCCTCCACATCCATGACCACGAAGTCAGCTGGAAAGACCATCTACTTAACTCTTATCAAAACGTCCTTAATTACCCTGTAAGGCCTTGTGATGGATCGATCAGCAAGCTGTAAAGTCATTCTGGTGGGCATGATTTTCAACTCTCCCAACCTTCTATACATTGAGAGTGGCATTAAATTGATACTGGCTCCCAAATCAATGAGAGCCTTTCCCATTGTGACTTCACCTATTGAACAAGGAATAGTCACACTTCTAGGGTCCTTGTGTTTTGGTGGAAGGATCTTCTATATCACAGCATTGCAGTTGCCTTCCACAACGATATTCTCCTAGTGAATGTATTTATGCTTCCTTGTCAACATATCTTTCAAAAACTTTGAGTAGAGTGGCATCTACTGCAAAGCTTCTCCAAAAGGCATAGTTATTTCTAGTTTCCTGAAAATGTCTAGGAATCTCGCCAGATGGCGGTCCTTATCTTTCTTGGAAGGTACCACGGGATATGGCACTTTCGTACCCTTATCTGAAGCTTTTTATTTCCTCTTTTCTCTTTCTTTTTCACTCCTACTCTTTTCTTCATCTTTATTTTTTTCAACTTTTTCTTTTTCTTCTTTTTCTTTGTCTTTTCCTACCTCTATTTCTCTTTCTTGGTCTTTTAATTCTTTCTTTTCGACCATTATTTGTTTTCCCTCCTCTGACTCATTACATCTGTTACCTCATTCTTCTTTTTAACAGTAGTGTCCTTCAAAGCAACTTGCTCCTTCAAAGCAACAACATCTTCATCCTGAGCCGCCACAAGCTTCCTGCTTCTTGTCGCAACAACTTTACACTCTTCTTTGGGATTCTTCTCAGTATTTTCCCCAAAGCAATTGGATGACTTCTCAGCTAACTGCTTAACCAGTTGACCCACTTGAATCTCAAGGTTTTTTAGGGCTGACTCAGTACTCTTATGGTTAGACATGGTCACTTGCATGAATTGAGCTAGGTTTCTTCCAATTTGGTAGTCCTCTAGAAAATATTAGGCTCTTGTTGAGGCGACCTGTTGGAAGGTCCACCCTAGTCCTTATTGAATTGATTACCAGGGTGTGATCTCCATTTTGTGTGCATGATGCCCGCCGGATGGTTTGCACCAACCAAGCGGATATCACCGAAAGGCTGCTTGCCGGTTCATTGGCTCTTAAAAGCCGCATCCTTCATTATCTAATTGTTCGTATCCTACTCCCTAGAGCTTCAAACCTTGCACAGGTTTCTGAAGAAGATCTAATAGTCATGTGGGCCTTTCATACTGACCGAAAAATTGATTGGGTACATCTAGTTTGGTATCGCATGCATAAGGCACTGCGATTAAATGCTCCTTTACCCTATCCACACTTAGTTACTTTGTTCCTTCAACATTTTAACATCCCTCTTGATTCTGAACCATATGTTCCAATCAAGAGATCTTTCTTGATTGGTGTTGTTGTGGTTGCGTCCTTTGGTTACCACAAAGAGCATGATGGCTCTTGGGTAAAAAAGGGTGCTCAACCAAATGATGATGAAGGACACTTACCGGTTGAAGGGGACTCTTCTCTCCTTCAAAGTATTTTGGACAGGTTTAATGGACTTCAAACCTATGTTGGTGAGTGGTTTGACTCCTTGGAACTTCAAGTGGACACATGATTCGAGGAGATGAACTCAAGGATTGCAAAGGTTGAAGAAGATGTCACCATCATTCGTGACTGCCTTGATTTACCTCCACCACCACCATCAGTTTAGACATTACTATTATTATTAGTATTTTGATTTCTAGCCATGTATTTAACTTTATTAGTATGACATTTGAACACTTAGTATTTCTTTTAATATTTGCTTAGTATGACTGAACATGATGTTTATGGTTTGTGTTATATGACTAAGTGGTTTGCATTTCAATTTGGTTTTATTCAAATTATGCTTTATGTATGTTTTAGAATCATTTATGTTTGTTTTACAAATTATGCTTTGTGTATGTTTTAAATTATTCATGTTTTACGCACTTTGGCCTTTTTGATGTTGCCAAAGGTGGAGAGAAAAATGGGTATTATAGAAATCAATATATTATATTTTTAAAGCTTTAAAATTAAGCATAAATTCAAAAAGAATGGGGGAGAAAGAGATGAGTGAACGATAGAACAAAACTTTTATGTATCTTATTGATTTCAGGATTGTCATCATCAAAAAGGGGGAGATTGTGGAAGCAATGTCTTCCAAGATTATTTTGATGATGCCAAAGAATCAAGAGTTAAGCAAGTTCCAAAGAATCAGGAGTCAAAAAGCTTCAAGAATCAAGTTTCAAAGATTCAAGTTCAAGAATAATGAAGTTTCAAGATTCAATCAAGTTTCAAGAATCAAGATTCAAGAATAATGAAGATCAAGATTCAAGAATCAAGAGAAGATTCAATCAAGATAAGTACTAAAAAAGTTTTTCAAAACATTGAGTAGCACAAGAATTTTTCACAAAATCTTTTACCAAAGAGTTTTACTCTCTGGTAATCGATTACCAGAAGGTAGTAATTGATTACCGATAGCCAACATTGTTTTTCAAACTGATTTACAAAGCTGTAATCGATTACCATGAGCATGTAATCGATTACCAATGTTTTAAAACGTTAGATTTCAAATTTCAAGAGTCACAACTAGTGATAAAACATTTTCAAATCATTTTAAACTTGTGTAATCGATTACACAATACTTGTAATGGATTACCAGAGTTTCTAAATGTTTTGATTTTCAAATTTAAACATAAAGAGTCATATTTGTTGATATGTAATCGATTACACCTTGATGATAATCGATTACCAGTGGCTGATTTCAAAAAATAAATTTCCAAAAGTCACAATTCTTAAAGTGACTTGTTTCTAAAGATTTTTTCAAAAGTCACAAATTTTTAAGTGACTACTTTTCAAAAGAGTCACAATTTGTAAAAGGTGACTAGTTTTAAAGAAATTGCCAAGACTCACAAACTTTAACTTGAGTCATCAAATGATTATAAATATGTGACCATGGCATGAATTTCAATAACGTTTTTTTACAGAACTTTCTAATTCATTTCTCTTCATCTTTCTAAAAGATTTTGTTCAATACTTTCTCTTTCAAGAAAAGTTCATTGACCAAAAAGTTGTGCTATTCTTTTTCTTCATTCCTTCTCCCTCTTGCCAAAAGAATCGAATGACTAATCGCCTGAGTTCTTTTGTGTCTCCCTTCTCCCTCTTCCAAGAGAATTCAAAGGACTAATCGCCTGAGAATTCTTTTGATTCTTCCCTTCCCTTTAAACAAAAGATTTCAAAGGACTAACCACCTGAGAAATATTTTGTTTCTCCTTACAAAGATTCAAAGGACTAACCGCCTGAGAATTCTTTGTTCTAAAACATTGGAGGGTACATCCTTTGTGGCACAAGTAGAGGGTACATCTACTTGGGTTGCTATACTACGAACAAGAGAGGGTACATCTCTTGAGGATCAATTCAAGTGGAGGGTACATCTACTTGGTTGTTCAAAGAGAACAAGGGAGGGTACATCTCTTGTGGATCTTTGGCTTGTAAAGGATTTTACAAGGTTGAAAGAACTCGTATAAATCTTGTGTTTGTCTTCTTCTTCCCTATACTTTTTAATTTCCGTTGTGTTCTTTTAATTGTCGTTTTTACTTTTGGTTAAGTTATTGTTTATGTTCTTTACTTTCTTAACTTAGTAGTAAAAGCCTAATTGAATCTAGTAATATTAAGAAGGATAATTTTTAATTAGTCAAGACACATTAATAATTAATTCAACCCCCCTTCTTAATTATTCTGAGGCCACTTGATCCAACAACAGAAACAACGGTTATCCAATTCAAGATGAAAACAAATATGAATCAACAAAAGTATTCAAAAATAATAAAAGAATAAAAAATAGAAACTTTAAGAACTGAACTAAACTTTCCAAATAGCAAGAAGTTCCCCAGCAACGGCGCCAAAAACTTGTTCGACGGCCGGCAAGTGACCGGATCGCGCAAGTAGTATAAAACGGTAAGAATCGAGTATCGAACTCTTGGGGAACTTGTTTTACTTTGTAAAGCTGTGGCTCAGTAAATAAGCGTCTTGTTCTAAAAGGTTTGTGTGTAGTATGGACACGTGCGTAAACTAACTAATCAAAAGTAAATAAAAAGGTCAGCAGTGGTGGGTGCGAAGGCAGATGGTGAACGTGTTGGTCTTCCTACTGGGTGTCTGATGCTACTAAAGATTTTCTCTACCTAACAACATTCCTATGTTCTCTGTTATCTCTTGGACTGCTAAACCCCGATGTCTCATTCATGTTTAGCCTAATCCTAGCCAAGCGTCGTCCTCATATCCCTCTTGTAGGACTAAACTTGACTAGAACTGCATTAAGACATACATACCAACAACTAGGTTACCGTACTCCGATCCCTCCTAAAAATACGATAAACTAGCCTCGTCCTATCAAGTTCTAAGGATCAAACCATTTCCCAATGTTGAGTGACCCTAAATGAGCATGCATCTACGTGATGAAGGCAAAAGCATACTAAAATGAAGTACTGATAGCATAGAGAACACATGCAACATCATTAGATTGATATAAGAGTATTTACATCAAGTACCCCGTAGGAAGAACCAACTAAGGATTTAGCTCTCCATAGCTAGGAAGCTTTTCTTACAAAGATGAAAAAGAGAAAATGAAATATTAGGAAGTACAAGTGGTGAGGATGTCTCCTTCACCTCTAGAAACCTCACAATCACTCAAACTCTCATCCAATACTCTGCATGATAACTTCCTCTTCAATCTCTATTGTCCCTTAGGATCTTCAAACCAGAAGTTCTCTCTACCACTTAGATGAATTCTTCCAAGAACAGAGAAAATTCCAAAAATTTTAGAACTCCTTTCCATTTTTTATTTCAAGCTTTAAATAGTGTTGCTGATTTTTTATCATTCGCTAAGCCACATTCTAGTTCGCTTAGCCAATTTAAGTGACATTTGGCTTAGCGCGTCTCTTCTTCGCTCAGCCTGGAGGTGCAAGTGGTGCGCTTAATGAGTTTGACTCTTACTCAGTGCACCTGTACAGGTCATCTTCTTCCAGGTTCTTCTATGCGCTCAGCCAATCATGCTGCGCCCAGCGGATCATGCGCTCGGCCAATGGAGGATGGCTTAGCGAACTGCAAAAATCAAACTTCACCAAACTTTCTTATTTTACTTGAAATTGAAATGGAAAGGTTATTAAATACACAAAAGTGGGATACTAAGTGCTTATTACCTAAATTTACAAAAGGTACTTACAATACTACAAAAAGAACTGTAAATGGAAGGAGTCGAATACAATTTACACAGCTTTCTTACACAAAAGTTAGTTGCATTAACCGACTAACAAGCTCCTCCCCCTATTTTTCAATAAATAGGCGTGGGAGGCTGAGGAGAAAGGGTTCAGAGCACCCTTAGTGACCGAATTCCACTGAAGTTGGCGAGAAGAAGGAGAAAAAAAAGAAAAATCAAGGTCGAGGCGCTTCCGTGACGTTTCCCTGATCAAAACCATGAACATTCTTCGTTGTTCTTCATCGTTCTTCGTTCTTCACCCGGTTAGTGTTTGCTTTTAAGGATTTGAATTTGATTTATGGACCCTTAGGTGTCCCCTTTATTGTTTGTGCATCTTCATCTCTTTCTTCGATCATCGATGATCTTTTTCTTTGTTTTGACCGATCATTCATACCGTAATCTCGTTTAATCACCGTTAAAATAAGTTTCAACCGATCTTTTATGTTGTAATCTCACTAAATCACTATTTAAATGAATTTCAACCAATCGCTTGTGTTGTAATCTCACTTAATCACTATTTAAATAAGTTTCGACCGATCGTTTGTGTCATAAACTTTTTTCATCAAATAAGTTTTAACCGGTCATTAATGTCGCAAGTTATCTTTAAAAAAATAATTGAAGATTAATGAGCCAAAAACCAAATAAAACCAACTCATAAACTTCTTCATTTCATCAAAAAAATCAAGAGATCATTCAAAGGTCCAATGCCTTAATGATTCTCTCCTGTCAAAAATCAAGAGATCGTTCAAAGGTCCAACGCCTTAACGGTTCTTTCTTTTCAAACTTGAGAAGATCATTTCAAGGTCCAACGCCTAAATGAATCTTTCTCCTCTTTTCAAAAAATCAAGAGATCGTTCAAAGGTCCAATGCCTTAACGATTCTCGCCTTTCAAACTTGAGACGATCGTTTCAAGGTCCAACACCTTAACGACTCTCTCCTCTTTTCAAAAATCAAAAGATTGTTTAAAGGTCTAATGCCTTAAATGACTTTTGTTCAGTTAAAATCAATCTTTCAAAGAGGATAAAAACAATTTAACCAATGTTCAGTTCTTAAAGAACTACGTAGGTCTGATTTCCTCATCGCAATTGAGGAATACGTAGTAGCGAGGGAAACACCTTTGTCGACCCCAAAAAAGTACAAAAAGTAAAAACATAAAAAGCCCAAAAAAGTAAAAAACATAAAAAGCCCAAAAAAGTAAAAAAAAACATAAAAAGCCAAAAAATGTAAAAAAACATAAAAAGGGAAAATAAAGATAAAAAGGAAAATAAATAATATTGAAGTCATGATTTGCACACTCGATTAGAGGCTGTCATCCCTTGTGATGGGCACGTGGGGTGTTAATACCTTCCCCGTGCGTGAATGACTCCCAAACCCTTATCTTCAAAATACGCAGACCTTCAACCTTTTCCATTTTGGTTTTTTCGACGTTTTCCTCGAATAAACATTGGTAGCGACTCCACGCGTTTTCCTTCGACAAAAGATGCACCCTAGGCCTATCCGAGAGGCCTTTTCGCGCCCCCACAGGAGGGCAGGTTGCGACAGTTGACGACTCCACTGGGGAATGTTAGAGAGTTAAGCCTTTCGATCAGTGTGCAACTTTTTATCATGACTTTTCTGCTATTTATTTTCCCTTTGCCCTTTTATCTTTTGTTTTGTCCATACATGTGTGTATAATCTTTGCTATGTTGTTGTGTTTGGCGTGTGTTTATCTATCGATTACATTCATAGTTAGAAATACTTTTCTACACACATGACACCTACACCTCGAACACACATTGAGATGTTAGGCCCTATACCCGGGTCTATGTGAGCCATAAGGAGTGGAGGTCAATTTGTGGTCATGCTGAGTCTCCGACTCACTTGATGATAGTGAAGCCTCATCTAGAGTTTTCCTCTTTTAGTGATGCATTGTCACTGATAGTCCCTATCGCCATAATGTATTATCGAAGAGGATGATATCTCTAGAAGCCAGTGAAGTTACTTGAAACCACCATTTGGAATTATCACTATAAGTGGACTTTTGGATCATTTCCATTAGGTTCCTCAATTAGGAGGCACATAGAAAACTTACTCTGGCATATTACTTGATTGCGCCATGCATCTCCTCATGGCATCACAATGGACATATCATTCCCACATTTTTTGTTCATCATATTTGTGCATTGCAATTGCGAAAATCATTGTATTACCACACATCTGCATTTAGCATGCTCTTTTGTTCCGACAACTACATGCATTCTATTTCCATAGTTCTCATGCATGAACCATTCATTTTCCTCAACAAAAAACAAAAAAAAAACAAACAAAAACAAAACAAAACAAAAAAAGAACGAAAGAAAGTCACAATGAAGAGTGAAGGTTTACGTAACATTCTTAGTTACATGTGTTGGGTACCATGATAATGGCTATAAACCAACCATGTTGGGATTATAGACCCATTTCTCTAAAAAAATGATTGAAAATCATGTGAATGTGGTACCTAATGCATGGTTAACTAGGAATTGATGGTTTTTCGGGCATCTCAATCTCATAATTGCATTTGCCATACATAGCATAAATATGCCCGAGTCATTCATCTCTATGAGATGTGGTCGAAGTATTGGTGATCAAAATTGTTATTCCTTGGATTATGGGGTTGAACCAAGCACATGTTTTTAAGGAAAGGTTCATCAAGTCAAGGTCAAGTATGGAAGTAACCGGCTTGCGAAAGTAGGGGCAAAAGATGGATTGAGTTACGTCATTTCTTTGTCTACTGCCACCACATAATTGTGCCTATTTACAAAAGATTTGAGGACTGTCAACGTCCATGTTTTATTTCCAGTTTCACTTTGACATAATGTGATGGACCATGTTGTTTTTAATGAAAATCTAAATTGATTCAACCCTATGTCCTGTGTAAATTTGCAAAACTTCAAATACATCCATGCTTTTCATTGGTTGCATTGCTCATTGCATTTTTTCCTTGAAATCAAAACTTGTAATCATTGTTATCAAAGGAAAGAACACGCTTTACAGAGCCCTTACCACACGTATGCTAGAGCTAGAGTAATGAGTGAAATAAAGGATGATGTAGCTCCATGTGGAGCTTGTAGGCCTTGGATCTTCTTCATCAATGGATTCCTTTGCTTCTTGAGGTCTGATTGTAGTGGAATGGAGAAGGAGAAAGATGAATGTGTAGAAGCAAAGCTTCATGATGAATCAAGATTGATTCAAAGATGTTTTGATGATGCCAAAGAATCAAGAGTTAAGCAAAGTTTCAAGCAAAGATTCAAGAATCAAGTTTCATGTTACAAGATTCAAGATTCAAGAATCAAGTTTCAAGAATCAAGAATAACCAAGATCAATATTCAAGACTCAAGATTCAAGAATCAAGAGAAGACTCAATCAAGATAAGTATTAAAAAGTTTTTCAAAACATTGAGTAGCACATGAAGTTTTCACAAAATCATTACCAAAGAGTTTTAGTCTCTGGTAATCGATTACCAGATTATAGTAATCGATTACCAGTGGTTCTAAAACATTAAGATTTTCAAAATTCAAAATGAAGAGTCACATCTGTTGATGTGTAATTGATTACACCTTTATGGTAATCGATTACCAGTGACGGTTTTTCGAAAAATTCATTTCCAAAAGTCACATTTCTTCAAGTGACTTGTTTCTGAAGATTCTTTCAAAAGTCATATCTTTTTAAGTGATTAGTTTTAAAGGAATTGTCAAGAGTTACAAGTTTTGACTTGAGTCATCAGGAAACTATAAATATGTGACCTTGGAATGAAACTCAAAAATTCCTCTCAATCATTTCTTTTAATCATCTTTTAATATTTTCTTTCATCTCTTTCAACAGTTTTTATGTTTCATCTTCTCTTCATCTTTCTAAAAGTTTTTGTTCAAAACTTTCTCTTCCAAGAAAAGTTCTTTGTTCAAAAACTTATGTTATTCATCTTTTTCATTCTCTTCTCCCTTTGCCAAAAAGAATTCGCCAAGGACTAACCGCCTGAATTCTTTTTGTGTCTCTCTTCTCCCTTTTCCAATAGAACAAAGGACTAATCGCCTGAATTCTTTTGTGTCTCCCTTCTCCCTTGTCAGAGAATTCAAAATGACACAGTCTGAGAATTCTTTTGATTCTTCCCTTTCCCTTATACAAAAGTTTTCAAAGGACTAACCGCCTGAGAATTCTTTTGTATCCCCATTCACAAAGTATCAAAGGTTTAACAGCCTGAGATCTTTGTCTTAACACATTGGAGGATACATCTACTTGGGTCTGACTGAGAACAAGAGAGGGTACATCTCTTGTGGATCAGTTCTAGTGGAGGGTACATCCACTAGGGTTTCAAAGAGAACAAGGGAGGGTACATCCCTTGTGGATCTTTACTTGTAAAAGGATTTTTACAAGGTTGAAAGAAATCTCAAGGACCGCAGGTCGCTTAGGGACTGCATGTAGGCACGGGTTGTTGTCGAACCAGTATAAAAACTCTTGTGTGTTTGTCTCCTTCTTCCCTACTCTTTTAATTTCCGTTGTGCAATTAATTTCTGCTTTTAATTTCTGTTAAGTTTCTCTTCTACTCCTTATTCTCTTAACAACATAGTAAAAGCCTTAAAAGAGTAAATTTTTAATTAGTAAAGGTTTAGGAATAATTAATTCAACCCCCCTTCTTAATTATTCCTTATTCTCTAAAGAAGTCTGAACTTTGAAGTTTAATTCTCAAAATGATCAAAGTTGAAAAAAGGCACACACATGACCACTATTTATAGCCTAAGTGTCACACAAAATTGGAGGGAAATTTGAATTTCAATTCAAATTTCACTTGAATTTGAAATTGAATTTGTGGAGCCAAATTTTGGTGCCAAAATTTCACTAATTATGATTAGTGAATTTAAGTTATGGTTCAACCACTAATCCAAGATCAATTCCAACATTCTCCACTAAGTGTGCTTAGGTATCATGAGGCATCTAAAGCATGAAGGACATGCCCAAAGTGTGACTATATGATGTGACAATGAGGCGTAGTAAGAAAATGCTCACCTCCCCCTCTAAAATTTAATTGGATTGGGCTTCTACCAATTCAATTAAATTTATTTCTCAACACACACATCAAATATTCACTTAGTAAATGTGAAATTACAAAACTACCCCTAATACAAAAACTGTGGAAGCAATGTCTTCCAAGGTTATTTTGATGATGCCAAAGAATCAAGAGTTAAGTTCATGTTTTCAAGAATCAAGATTCAAGATTCAAGAATCAAGTTTCAAGAATAATCAAGATCAAGATTCAAGACTCAAGATTCAAGAATCAAGAGAAGTACTAAAAAAGTTTTCCAAAACATTGAGTAGCACAAGAAGTTTTCACAAAATCATTACCAAAGAATTTTAATCTCTGGTAATCGATTACCAGAAGGTAGTAATCGATTATCAGTGTTTTAAAACATTTAGATTTCAAATTTCAAGAGTTACAACTTATGCTTAAACAGTTTTAAATCATTTTAAACTTGTGTAATCGATTACACAATACCTACAATCGATTACCAGAGCCTCTAAACGTTTTAATTTTCAAAATTCAAAAATGAAGAGTCACACCTGTTGATGTGTAATCGATTACACCTTAATGGTAATCGATTACCAGTGACTGATTTCGAAAAATAAGTTTCCAAGTCACAATTTTTCAAGTGACTTGTTTCTAAAGATTTTTTCTAAGAGTCACAACTTTTTAAGCGACTAGTTTTCAAAAGAGTCACAATTTTTAAAGGTGACTAGTTTTAAAGAAATTGCCAAGAGTCACAAACTTTAACTTGAGTCATCAAGAGATTATAAATATGTGACCATGGCATGAATTTTTTAATTCATCTATATAACATCATCTCTCAACATCTTTCAATATCTTCTTTCATCTCTTTCAACACTTTCAACAGAACTTTCTAATTCATTTCTCTTCATCTTTCTAAAAGTTTTTGTTCAACACTTTCTCTTCCAAGAAAATTTCTTTGATCAAAAACTTGTGCTATTAATCTTTTTCATTCTCTTCTCCCTTTGCCAAAAGAACAGAAGGACTAACCGCCTGAATTCTTTTGTGTCTCTCTTCTCCCTTACAAAAGATTCAAAGGACTAACCGCCTGAGAATTCTTTTGATTCTTACCTTTCCCTTAAGAAAAAGATTATAAAGGACTAACCGCCTGAGATATCTTTTGTTTCCCCTTACAAAGATTCAAAGAACTAACCGCCTGAGAATTCTTTGTCCCAATACATTGGAGGGTACATTCTTTATGGTACAAGTAGAGGGTACATCTACTTGGGGATTGTTATACTGAGAAAAAGAGAGGGTACATCTCTTGTGGATCAGTTCTAGTGGAGGGTACATCCACTTGGTTATTCAAAGACAACAAGGGAGGGTACATCCCTTGTGGATCTTTGGCTTGTAAAGGTTTTTACAAGGTTGAAAGAAATCTCAAGTACCACGGGCTGCTTGGGGACTGGATGTAGGCACGGTTTGTGGCCGAACCAGTGTAAATCTTGTGTTTGTCTTCTTCTTCCCTACATTCTTTAATTTCCGCTGTGTACTTTTAATTATCGCTTTTACTTTTGGTTAAGTTTTTGTTTCTAGTCTTTACTTTCTTAACTTAGTAGTAAAAACCTAGTTGAATCTAGTAACATTAAGAAGGATAATTTTTTAATTAGTCAAGTCACATTAATAATTAATTCAACCCCCCTTTTTTAATTACATACCCACCATTGTAGATGCAAGCACTAGCACAACAACACAAAAACCTAGAGATAAGTAGACTGATGAGGATAGAAGAAGAATCCAATATAATCTTAAAGCCAAAAACATCATCACTTCTGCCGTTGGAATTGATGAATATTTTAGAGTGTCAAACTGTTCAAAAGCAAAGAAGATGTGGGATACTCTCCAACTTACACATGAAGGCACCAATGATGTAAAAAGATCTAGAGTCAATACTCTTACACATGAATATGAATTATTTAGGATGAACACTAATGAGAACATCCAAAGTATGCAAAAAATATTCACACACATAGTCAACCATCTTGCCTCCTTAGGAAAAATCTTTCCTTATGAAGATTTAATAAATAAAGTTTTAAGAAGCTTAAGTAGGGAATGGCAGCCCAAGGTAACTGCCATTTCTGAAAGTAAAGATCTTTCCTCTATGTCTCTTGCCACTTTGTTTGGCAAATTGTAAGAACATGAAATGGAACTCCAACGTCTCAACCAAAATAAAGAAACCGACAAAAGGAAAAGAAGCATAGCACTCAAAGCCTCCTTTTCAATACAAGAAGAAGAAGAAGAAGAAGAAGAAGAAGAAGAATCTGATGATGAAGAGGACTTCTCAGTCTTTGTGAAGAAGTTTCATAAATTTGTCAAAAATAGAAGAATGGAGAGAAGTCATAACTTCAACAATGGGAAGAGATCCCAAGAAGTTTCTCCTACACTTAAATGCTATAAGTGTAATCAACCGGTCACATAAAGGCAAACTGCCCCTCAAATGAGTCATGGCCCAAGTAGAATGAGAAGAAAAGCTATAAAGAAAGAAGATCCAAGAAGGCGTATATTGCTTGGGATGACAATGACTCATCCGATGGTTCGGAGAAGGAGATCAACCTTCTATCCAAGGACTATGAAAGTGATGAAAACATCTCTTAATAAGTTTAAGTAAGAAAAACAAAAGGCTGACTTCCATCTTCAAAGATCTAAGCACTTGAATCATGAAAAAGATAACATCAAAACCATTCTCTTTTAAATTTAGTTGATTGAAATTTTTATTTCAATTAGTGTGTTTATATGATGACTAACAATTTTTTTTGTCTTAATTGATTGCTATGTACTTATATGTTTGATTGAGTTAATTTCTTTCTTGAAGCATGAAGTTTAATATTAAAACAATTAGTTGATAGTACATATGATTCTTGCAAGATTTTTTGTATGATATGTGAATTACATGCTTAAAAGTCATTCATAAAGTATATTTTAAAATCTATTATGTTATATATATTTATTTTCATATAAGAGTTTTTTAGATATAAAATATTTTCACCCCTTTTCAAATTCTTTCACTCTAAGAATTCATTCAGCACTTAGATTTCCTAAAAAACACTCTGGTAATCAATTACTATTATACTGTAATCGATTACAGCAAGTCAGGAAGAGTGTAATCGATTACCAAATGTTGTAATTGATTACAACGAGTCCCTGCTCCTGTAAATTCAGATTTTGAAATCCAAAATCAGAAACCTCCATTGCTCTCGTGAAACCCTCGTTCCCAATTCTTCTTTTTGCCATAACTCACTCATTTCTTATCCAAATCACTCCCCACAAAGCCCAAAATTCATCTTTTTTTCATTCTCTTTCATTTCAATCGATTAAAATTTTGAAAAAATCTCTCAAATGGCAGAACCATCAAAGAAGTGCAAAGGTTCTTTGAGTAGAAGCCAACAACATTCCGAGGTTCAGGATACTCCAATTCCTTCCTCCATTTCCTCCTCCTCATTGTTCTCATCGGAAGAACAACGTATACGGTACACACACCTCTTCTCCTCTCGTTCTATCATTGACCCTAAGTTCATAGATATGGATTTCTTTTCTGATAAGAGTTTTGAATGCATTCAAGCATTTCAAAACTCAAATGTCATACCCTTTATGTCTCTAAAATTGCCTGTGTATTCTGAATTGGTAAAAGCTTTTTATTCTAATCTTGAAATTCAAGAAAGTACCTTGATTTCTGAAGTCTATGGGATAAAGATGGTCATTGACCAATCCCTCTTCTATGAGTTGACCCAATTGTCTAGTGATGATGTTCCATTTGAAGATGCACTGGACGATGATTGGAAGTTTGATTTTTCTGTGCATGATGCCCGCCGGTTGGTTTGCACCAGCCAAGCGGATATGACCGGAAGGCTGCTTGCTGGTTCATTGGCTCTTGAAAGCCGCATCCTTCACTATCTTATTGTTCGTGTCTTACTCCCAAGATCTTCAAACCTTGCACAGGTTTCTGAAGAAGATCTTATAGTCATGTGGGCCTTTCATACCGGCCGAAAAATTGATTGGGCACATTTAGTCCGGTATCGCATGCATAAGGCATTGTGATTAAATGCTCCCTTACCCTATCCACACTTAGTCACTCTTTTCCTTCAACATTTTAATATCCCTCTTGATTCTGAACCTTATGTTCCAATCAAGAGATCTTTCTTGATCGGTGCTGCTGTGGTTGCATCTTTTGGTTACCGCAAAGAGCGTGATGGCTCTTGCGTAAAAAAGGGTGCTCAACCAAATGATGATGAAGGACAATTACCGGTTGAATGGGACTCTTCTCTCCTTCAGAGTAATTTGGATAGGTTCAATGGACTCTAAACCTATGTTGGTGAAAGGTTTGATGCTTTGGAACAACAAGTGGACATGCGATTCGATGCAATGGACTCAAGGATCACAAAGGTTGAAGAAGATGTCACCATCATTCGCGACTGCCTTGATTTACCTCCACCACCATCAGTTTGGACTTTATTATTATTATTATATATATTTTTCTAAAGCCTTGTATTTGGTTATATGCTTATGACATTTGAACACTTAGTATTTTTAATATTTGCTTAGTATGACTGAATATTTATGGATTGTGATATATGACTATGTGGTTTGCATTATAATTTGGTTTATGTCTTGCTTCATGAATGGTTTAGAATCTTTTATGTTCATTTTACAAAATATGCTTTGTGTATGTTTTTAAATTATGTATGTTTTATGCACTTTGGCCTTTTTCATGTTGCCAAAGGGGGAGAGAAAAATGGGTATTTTAAGAAATCAAGACGTTATATTTTCAAAAGCTTTAAAATTAAGCATAAATTCAAAAAGAAAGAGGGAGAAAGGGATGAGTGTGCTGTAGAACAAAATTGTATGCATTCTCTTGATTTCAGGATTGTCATCATCAAAAGGGGGAGATTGTGGAAGCAATGTCTTCCAAGGTTATTTTGATGATGCCAAAGAATCAAGAGTTAAGATCAAGTTTTCAAGAATCAAGATTCAAGATTCAAGAATAATCAAGATCAAGATTCAAGACTCAAGATTCAAGAATCAAGAGAAGACTCAATCAAGATAAGTACTAAAAAAGTTTTCCAAAACATTGAGTAGCACAAGAAGTTTTCAAAAAATCATTACCAAAAAGTTTTACTCTTTGGTAATCGATTACCAGAAGGTAGTAATCGATTACCAGTGTTTTAAAATGTTAAGATTTCAAATTTCAAGAGTTACAACTTATGTTTAAACAATTTTAAATCATTTTAAACTTGTGTAATGATTACACAAAGAGTAACATTTGTTGATGTGTAATCGATTACACCTTAATGGTAATCGATTACCAGTGACTGATTTCAAAAAATATGTTTCCAAAAGTCACAATTCTTCAAGTGACTTGTTTCGGAAGATTTTTTTTCTAAAAGTCACAACTTTTTAAGCGACTAGTTTTCAAAAGAGTCACAATTTTAAAAGGTGACTAGTTTTAAAGAAATTGCCAAGAGTCACAAACTTTAATTTGAGTCATCAAGAGATTATAAATATGTGACCATGGCATGAATCTTTTAATTCATCTATATAACATCATCTCTCAACATCTTTCAATCAATCTTTCAATATCTTCTTTCATCTTTTTCAACACTTTCAACAGAACTTTCTAATTCATTTTTCTTCATCTTTCTAAAAGTTTTTGTTCAACACTTCCTCTTCCAAGAAAATTTCTTTGATCAAAAACTTGTGCTATTCATCTTTTTCATTTGCTTCTCCCTTTGCCAAAAGAGACTAACCGCCTAAATTCTTTTATGTCTCTCTTCTCCCATACAAAAGATTCAAAGGACTAACCACCTGAGAATTCTTTTGATTCTTACCTTTCCCTTATGAAAAAGATTTCAAAGGACTAGCCGCCTGAGAATTCTTTGTCCCAATACATTGTAGGGTACATCCTTTGTGGTACAAGTAGAGGGTACATCTACTTTGGGATTGTTATACTAAGAAAAAGAGAGGGTACATCTCTTGTGGATTAGTTCTAGTGGAGGATACATCCACTTGGTTATTCAAAGAGAACAAGGGAGGGTACATCCCTTGTGGATCTTTGGCTTGTAAAGGTTTTTACAAGGTTAAAAGAAATCTCAAGAACCACAGGTTGCTTGGGGACTGGATGTAGGCACAGTTTGTGGTAGAACCAGTATAAATCTTGTGTTTGTCATCTTCTTCCCTACACTCTTTAATTTCCGCTGTTTACTTTTAATTATCGCTTTTACTTTTGGTTAAGTTTTTGTTTATGGTCTTTACTTTCTTAACTTAGTAGTAAAAACCTAATTGAATCTAGTAACATTAAGAAAGATAATTTTTTAATTAGCCAAGTCACATTAATAATTAATTCAACCCTCCCTTCTTAATTATTCTGAGGCCACTTGATCCAACAAAAACTAGTCTAGGTGCCTTAAAATACAAGGGATGAAAAATCCTATATTTCTAGGGTACCCTATCTACATTATGGAGCCCTAAATACAAGGACCAAATATAATGACATCCAAATCTAATTTGTACAAAGATAATTGGACCCAGCCTTGGCCTATGGGCTCAGAAATCTACCCTGAGGTTCATGAGAACCCTAAGGCCTTCTTTAGCAGCTCTAGTTGAATCCTCTTGGAGCCTTTTGCTCATGGCTCTAGTGGCTCTAGTGACTGGTCCCTTCCTAGGAAGGATTGCATCATCCCTTCCCCCTTGAAGAGTATTTGACCTTAAATCTGTTAGTTCCTCCTCCTCAATATCAACTCTACCTACAAAAGGAATTAAATCAGAAAGGTTAAAAGTGGTGCTAACTCCATACTCTTCTGGGAGGTCCAACCTACAGGCATTGATATTGATCATCTTCGAAACCTGAAAAGGTCCATCCCCTCTAGGGCTAAGCTTGGATTTCCTTTTAGTAGGGAATCTATCCTTCCTAAGATGGAGCCAAACCCAGACACCCTCATTAAGAGCTAGCTCTTTTCTTCCTCTATTGCCTTTAGTTGAATACACCTTTATGTTGTTCTCTATTTGGTTCATAACCCTCTCATGCAACTTCTTTACAAACTCTGACCTAGATTCCCCTTCTTTACGTATAAAAGAAATGTCCAGTGGGAGGGGAATGAGGTCTAACGGTGTTAGGGGATTGAACCCATAGACAACCTCAAAAAGGGACTGCTTGGGGGTTCTATGAACCCCCCTGTTGTAGGCAAATTCTACATGAGGAAGATACTCATTGATGCAATCCTCCCTAGGAAGGGACCAGTCACTAGAGGCATGAGCAAGAGGCTCCAAGAGGATTGGGCTAGAGTTGCTGAAGAAGGCCCTAGGATTCTCATGAACCTCAGGGTAGATTTTTGAGCCCATGGGCCAAGGTTGGGTCCAATTATCTTTGAACATATTAGACTAGGATGTCATTATATTTGGTCCTTGTATTTAGGGCTCCATAATGTAGGTAGGGTACCCTATAAATATAGGATTTTTCACCCCTTGTATTTTAGGGCTCCTAGACTAGTTTTTGTATTTAGGGGAAGTTTTGTAATTTCACATGCACTAAGTGAATATTTGATGTGTGTTGTTCGAAATAAATGTAATTGAATTGGTAGAAGCCCAATCCAATTAAATTTTAGAGGGGGAGATGAGCATTTGCTTACTACACCACATTGCCACATCATATAGTCACACTTTGTGCATGTCCTTCATGCTTTACATGCCTCATGTAGTCACACTTTGTACATGCCTTCATGCTTTACATGCCTCATATAGTCACACTTTGTGCATGTCCTTCATGCTTTTCATGCCACACCTAAGCACACATAGTGGAGAATCTTGAAATTGATCTTGGATTAGTGGGATGAACCATAACTAAAATTCACTAATCATAATTAGTGAAATTTTGGCTCCAAAGTTTGGCTCCACAAATTCAATTTCAAATTTAAGTGAAATTTGAATTGAAATTCAAATTTCCCTCCACTTTTGTGTGACACTTAGGCTATAAATAGAGGTCATGTGTGTGCATTTTTGAAACTTTGATCAATTGAAAATTAAACTTCAGATTTCAGATCTCTTTTAGAGCATAAAATTTCATGCTCTTCTCTTCCTCTCCCTTCATTCATCTCCTTCTTCCTCCAAGCTCTTATACATGGCCTCCTATGGTGGTGAGCTTCTTCTAGACTCATCTTCTCCTTGAAGTGGTGCCTCCTCTCTCTCTTCCTTCTCCATTCTGCTGCCATTCATCTTCCAAGAAGCAAAGGAATCCATTGATGAAGAAGATCCTAGGCCTACAAGCTCTAATAGAGCTTACATCACTCATCCCAAGACTTATGGTTGCCTTTTAGAAGAGCCCTTAAAAGGGAGGATAAAGACCTATTCACTACCTCTTTTTGCCCATCAGTTTGTGGATGACAAGTGGTAGAGGAAAGAAGTTTAGTTCCTAGCTTAGCCCATAAGGTTTTCCAGAAGTGGCTAAGGAACTTAGCATCTCTATCTGACACAATGGTCCTAGGCAAACCATGGAGTCGCACAACTTCCCCGAAAAAGAATTTTGAGATGTGGGAAGCATCATCCACCTTATGGCATGGTATAAAGTGTGCCATCTTGCTAAACCTATCCACCACCACAAAGATAGAGTCTACACCTCTTTGGCTGCTAGGAAGCCCAAGGACAAAGTCCATACTAATGTCAACCCAAGGTGCAGAGGGGATGGGTAAGGGTGTGTATAGCCCATGAGGCATCACCCTTGACTTGGCTTGTAAACAAGAGACACACCTAGTGCAATGCTTATGGAGATCTTTCTTCCTATGGGGCCAATAAAACTTTTCTTTGAGTAAGACAAGGGTCTTGTCTATCCCAAAGTGGTCCATGAGCCCACCCTCATGGCTCTCTTTCACAAGTAATTTCCTAATGGATCCTTGGGGTATGCAAAGCTTTCTCTCTTTGAACAAATACCCCTCAACCAAATAGAATCCATCTAGGGCCTTTTTCCCACAACTCTCATAAATGGGAGAGAAATTTTCATCTAAAGCATACAAGTCCCTAATATTATCAAATCCTAAAATTTGAGCTCCAAGGGAGCAAAACAATGTGTGTCTCCTAGAGAGGGCATCAACTACCACATTTGTTTTTCCCTTTTTGTATTTGATAACATATGGAAATTGCTTTAGGTACTCTACCTATTTTGCATGCCTTTTGTTGAACTTGTTTTGCCCTCTAATGTACTTAAGTGATTGATGATCATTATGAATGACAAATTCCTTGGAAACAAGGTAATGTTCCCAAGTTTGGAGGGCTCTTATTAAGGCATAAAGCTCTTTATCATAGGTGGGGTAGTTGAGGGTGGCACTATGAAGTTTTTCACTAAAATAAGCAATAGGGTGCCCTCCTTGTAACAATACAGCTCCAACTATCACACCAGAGACATCACATTCTAGCTCGAAAGTTTTAGAAAAGTCAAGAAGAGCTAGAACAGGTGCCTTAGTAAGTTTTTCTTTGAGCAAAGCAAAGGCTTGCTCTTGTTTTTCACCCCAGGTAAATGCCACATTCTTCTTCACCAGCTCATTGAGAGGTGATGCAATTATAGAGAAATTAGGAACAAACCTTCTATAGAAGCTTGCTAACCCATGGAAGCTCCTAATATCTCCCACACTTTTTGGGGTGGGCCATTCTTGGATGGCCTTGATTTTCTTATGGTCTACTTGGACCCCATTTTTACCAACTACAAACCCTACGAAAACTATATTATCTACACAAAAGATACACTTCTCTATATTTGCATAGAGGGTGTTTTTCCTAAGGACTGAAAGAACTTGCCTGAGATGTCCTAAGTGATCATCTAGGCTCCTATTGTACACTAAAATATCATCAAAATAAACAACTACAAATCTACCTATATTTGCAAAATGAATTTCCTTCTTAACAATCTTCTTGGATGAATCCTTTTCCTCTTTTTCCTTCCCCTTGGCCTTTGAAGACAAGGCCTTACTATCCTTCTTTTTCTTTTGTTTTTCTAATTTTTCTTTCTCATCCCTCTTATCTTTCATAGTTAGTTGATCTTTGGTCACCTGTGAAGGTGCTTGAGGATGCAACACAAATTTAGTGCCAAGATGGGTGAGGGTAATCTCATTAGTTAGGCCATTGTAAATGATCTTCCTATCAAATTTCCACGGCCTTCCTAAAAGAATATGTCCTGCCTCCATGAGAACTATATCACAACTAACTTCATCCTTATATGTCCCAATGGAGAAAGGTACCTTCACTTGGTGGTTAACTATCATTTCCCCTTGCTTATTAAGCCATTGAAGTTTATAAGGTTTTGGGTGGGGAATGATAGTGAGGTTCAACTTGGAAACTAATCTTGTGCTACAATAATTGCAACAAGATCCACTATCCACAATGAGAGAACAAGTTTTATCTAAAATTTTGCATCTTGTATGAATGATGTTCTCTCTTTGGGATTGAGATAGATCACAAGATTGACCTCCAAGGAGCCTTCTAACCATTAAGAGGTCACCTTCTTCATAGGGGTAGACTTCCTCACTAGACTCTTCACCCCTTACTTCATCTTCACTTCCACTAGAGGAAGGGCAAGAAGTAGTCTCCTCTTGACTACTATAAATGTCTTGACCCCTCATGATCATGGTTTTCTTTGTGGGGCATTGAGACGCAATGTGACCTCTCCCAAGACATTTGAAGCATTTAATGTTGTTAGTTCTTTCTTGGGAACTAGTCTTAGGGGTGTATTTCTCTATGGTCTTACCCTTATTTTCCTTGGGTTTTTGAAGGTGCGACCCCCAAAATTCCATGGGCTTGGTCCTTCCTTGGATAAGAGTGAGAGCCATAAGATTTTGAAGAAGGCTGTCTTTTAAGTTGTTGCTCCACTCTTATACAAAGTTGGACTAGCTCATCTAGGTCCCTATATGGAAGGAGTTCAACCTTGTCCCTCACTTCCATATTAAGCCCTCTAAGGAACCTAGCTATGCTTGTTCTTTCCTCCTCCCTAAGTCTAGCTCTTAAAAATAGTAGTTCCATTTGTTGTCTATATTCTTCAACACTCATACTCCCGTGTCTAAGCCTTTGGAGCTTGTCCATAAGCTCCCTTTCATAGTATGAGGGAATGTGCCTCTTCCTAAGGGCACGCTTAAGATCATTCCAATACTTTACTAGAGGATCCCTATGAATCCTTCGTTCCCTAACAAGGGAAGTCCACCAATAGAGGGCATACCCTTGAAAGCTAAGGGTAGCCAATGAAACTTTTCTCTCTTCGCTAATATGATGGCAAACAAAGAGTTGTTCAACCTTTATTTCTCAATCTAAGTAGGCCTCAACATTATCTTTTCCATGGAAATATGGGAGGCTAATGTTAACCTCTTGAGGCCTTCTATCCTTTTCTCTTCTTTGGGAGTGATGTTTAGTATGTGAACTATGGTGCCCTCTATAATAGTCGCTAACTTCTTCACTTGAACTCTTGCAAGAGTCATGACTACTATAGGAGGCATGTTTTTCTCTTTTCATTTCTTTCATTATTTTTCTACTTTCTTCCTCTTTTATTTTCTCTCTTTCATCTTGACTTTATTTCTTCCACTCTTTTTTTTACCTTTTTCTTTTCTCTCTAGTTTTTCTTTCCACAACTTAAGGGATCTCAACTCATCTAATATCTTATACAAGGATTCCTTAGGAGTAGAAGCCTCACCATTAACACTAGATGAAGAATGAAGACTCATGTTGGTTCCTAAGTTATGGTTCTTTCTTGTTGGGGGTTTGAAAACAAAAGGTAAAAGAAACTATGGTTGACACTAACCAAAATAAACACTAAAAGAGGTGTGAAAGATAAGGTAAAAACTAATTGGTAAAAGGTAAGCTATCCAGGCAGTTTGACATTGGAAGGTAAAGGAAATAAGCTATGAAAGTAAGCAAGAAATGTAAACTAGGCGAATCCTAAGAGTGTTTGGATGACCACATTTAAGGTTCCCAACAAAACACTCACAATCCTAAGGGAAAATTGCCTAAAATTATTACACACAAATGGAAGTAGGGTGACCTATTGGAGGCTCCCAACTTACTTCCAATGAAAGGCCTTTTTGTTACAAAATTTGAAAGCAATGAAAGTAAGTAAATTGTCAATTACAAAATTACAAAAAGGTCCTCAATTTTGGTGGTTGTTCTCTCTTTGGTGATTCACTCAATTTGGAGTGCTTCTTAGTCCAATAGCTCTTAAGGTGGTTTTCCCCTTGCTTCTTGACTCAAATTCTTCAAGGGATGGCACTGATCCTCTTTTCCAATTCCCTATATGGTAACTCACAAACAAGGAAAGGAAACAAAGAGACAAGCAATAACCAAAGACCAAAAAAAATGAAATGAAAGTTAAACCAATAGAGTTTTAACAAGACAAATTTTCAAGGATTATTCAATAATTAAAGCAATGAAAAGCACATAAAAGCAAGCTAGGACTCAAAGAGAAACATAGAATGGCTCTAGAGTATAGTAAAAAAAAAAAAAAAAAGACTCAAGAAACCTCTAGTTTTGGAACTTGTATTCACAGTAATTTTCAATTGAAATTTCAGAACTAGGATTGGTATAAAATAGGCACCAATTATAGAACAAATTTTGAGCCAAAACAACCAACACACTTCCCTTTCACTTTTTTTTTCCTGGACACTGATTTTTCTGCCAAATTTTGTGATTTTTATTATTTTTTCCTTTAATCCAAATCACTTGATTCTTTTTTCATAATTTTTTTCCAGATGTCTAGAAAATTAAGTAAAAATTTCATCTCAAAACACGTGGTGACCAATTCCCAATAATTTATACAAGTTCGTATGTTCAAGCTGCCAGCACCAGCGATTTCAACCTATAAATCAAGAGTAGTGTTTATGTTGCTTAAGGCTTGGATAGTTACAATTTATGTTTGCTTATGCTCAATTATCTTGAATAACACAATTCAAGAGAGCTTAAGACTTATTTTGATTCACAAATCCAGCCACAACTCAGCACCACAACTCAACTTCATCATAGGCATCATATAGGAAACTTAGAAAAAAAATGTTCAACAACAAGACTGCTTCTAAGAATTGATTTAGAACATGTTATGAACTAAATAGCATGCAGGAATTAGACTCAAAATTCAAAAGATAGGCTAATAATGACAAGAATACATGAACAAATGTATCTAGAACTAAATTAACAAAATAAAAATTCAACACAAACTTTGAACATAATGTGACAATTACTATGACTAAACATGACTCTAAGACAACATGGATTAAGTGATTTACACTTAGATTTTTGTGTTTTTCTTTTTTAATCAATATTTTGGAAGAAAATTTATATCTAAGGTTCAGCACAAGAATATTATGAATGAAAAATTATAGAACCTAAAATCAACACAAAAACATGATTCAAGAGTAGATCTACAAAATTTGAACCATAGAAATGCACGAACAAGTGTAGATCTAAGATTTAATTGGTTTATTTTTTTTTAAATCTACTCTAAACAGCACCAAACCACAAGATAATGGAGGATATACATGCAGAATAAGATGAAGAACAAGGAATTAAAGTGAATTGACCGAACAACAAGATAGAGGAAGCAAAAGAACATCACCTAGATGTGTTGGATCAAGTGGCCTCAGAATAATTAAGAAGGGGGGGTTGAATTAATTATGAACGTGTCTTGAATAATTAAAAATTTATCCTTCTTAATGTTACTAGATTCAATTAGGCTGTACTACTAAGTTATGAGAAAGTAAAGAACAGAAACAATAACTTAGACAAAAGTAAAGCGGAAATAAAAAGTACATGGCGGAAAGATAAAGAGTGTAGGGAAGAAGAAGACAAACACAAGATTTATACTGGTTCGGCCACAACCCATGCCTACGTCCAATCCCCAAGCAACCACCGGTTCTTGAGATTTCCAATAACCTTGTAAAAACCATTACAAGCAAAGATCCACAAGGGATGTACCCTCCCTTGTTCTCTTTGAACAACCAAGTGGATGTACACTCCACTTGAACTGATCCACAAGAGATGTACCCTCTCTTGTTCTCAATATTACAACCCAAGTTGATGTACGCTCTACTTGTACCACAAAGGATGTACCCTTCAATGTGTTAAGAAAAAGAATTCTTAGGCGGTTAGTCCCTTGAATCTTTGTAAGGGAAAACAAAAGATATCTCAGGCGGTTAGTCCTTTGAAATCTTTTGTTTAAAGGGAAGAGGAAGAATCAAAAGAATTCTCAGGCGGTTATTCCTTTGAGTCTTTTGGCAAAAGCTCTTAGAAGAATGATTTGAATGAATGAAAGAAATCTGAAAGTTGTCACTCTAAAATTCGTGCCATGGTCACATATTTATAGTCATTTGATGACTCAAGTTAAAAGTTTATGACTCTTGGCAATTTCTTCAAAACTAGTCACTTTTTAAAAGTTGTGACTCTTTTGAAAACTATTCACTTTCAAAGTTGTGACTCTTTTGAAAACTAGTCACTTTAAAGGTTGTAACTTTTGAAAAATCTTCATAAACCAGTCACTTTAAGAATTCTGATTTTTGGTAATTTAATTTTCAAAATAAGTCACTAGTATTCGATTACCATTGTAGTGTAATCGATTACACATCAACAGATGTGACTCTTCATGTTTAAATTTGAAAACCAACGTTTAGAAACACTGGTAATCGATTACAAGTATTGTGTAATCGATTACACAAGTTTGAAATGATTTGAAAATGTTTTATCACAAGTTGTGACTCTTGAAATTTGAAATCTAATGTTTTAATACATTGGTAATCGATTACATGCTTATGGTAATCGATTACAGCTTTGTAAATCAGTTTGAAAAGAATGTTGGCTACTGGTAATCGATTACTACCTTCTGGTAATTGATTACTTGAGAGTAAAACTCTTGGTAAAAGATTTTTCTTTGAAAAATTCTCTTGAACAAAATTGTGCTATTCAATATTTTGAAGAACTCTATTAATACTTATCTTAATTGAGTCTTCTCTTGATTCTTTACTTGAATCTTGAATCTTGATTGAACGACTCTTTGACTCTTGAAAATTGCTTTGATTGAACGACTCTTAGATTCTTGAAACTTGCTTGACACTTGATTCTTGACTTGATTCTTGAAATTTGTTATCAATCACTGGACAACACGGTTCATATCTTTCATACCACTTGTTATCCTCTAAAAAAACTTCTATTTGTTAAAAAACTTATATCTTTGGTTAGTACACTATTCAACCCCTTTTCGAATGTGATCTTTGATATTTCAATTGGCATTAGAGCTCAGCCTCTTGGGTTGAGTGTTTAACAATACTGAGGAAAAGATTCAACAACCAATGAAAGAAATGGAAGAAGAGTACTCTACTAACAAACCACCTATGTTCAGAGGTGTAAAGTATGACTATTTGATGTGTCATTATTTTCTTCTATTTCTTAACACTTTTTGCACCATTTTAAGTACTAATTAGTCTTAATTGTCAAATTAATTAGGCAATTTTATTATTTGGGCCCATTCAGCTAATTTGATGTTTTTAATCTAATTTCAGGAATTAATGAAGCATTGGGCTTGAATCCAGAATTGGGCTTGGATTTGAAGAGGACAGACTATTTTATTCTACAAAATTAGATCTTATCGTATCTTATCTAGATATTATTTAGATTTTATCTCATTTAGATATTATTTCATCTAGATCTTATCTTATCTTATCTTATCTAGATTTGATTTGATTTTATTTATGGGCTTAGATTTAAAACAGATTTGTAAGCTTGGGGGCTAAAAAAACTATATAATAGCACCAAGGTTCTAGTTTAGGCCTCTCTCTCTCTTTTCCTCTCTTCTCTCTCTCTTATTTTCATTTTTTAGTTTTAGGTTTTTCTTTGAGACATCTTTTCGTTTTACAATTCCAGTATCAATAAAATTTCGTTCTTCAATTTATAAGTTCGTTCTCTATTGATTAATGGAAGGCTAAGTCCCCAGCATTGCTTTCTCTTGAGGATCAAGCACAGTTCTCTTTGAGGTTCTATTATTACTGTTACATTCTGTTCAGTTTTTCCTCGTCACTAATTACTCTGAATTTGTTGTTTTTAATTCATGCATTCTTAGTGCTTGATTAATTGTCTCTGCGCTTAATTTGCATTCATGCTTAATGATCGTTTATGAGTAATTGGTGTATGTGATGCTTAATCACATAATGAATGCCTTATGTTGAATTTCGCTTAGTAATTTAATTTAGGGTTGGATTAAGTGGTTAAACTGATAAAGGATAAATTCTTGCAACCTAGGATAAGAGGCTTGCTTGTGAATCAAGGGGAAGCAACATATTTTATTCAGATATTTTCTAATCCACATTTATTTGTTGTTTAATTTACAAAAGCAAACAACCCCCCCCCATTCGTTACTGTCATACCCTAATTTCGTCCGGGGACCTTTGCTTGATGACATGCGACCTTTCTTTGGTTCTTCTGAGGTGCTTGGCACCCATCATTAGACAATTTGTGAAATTTCAGGACATGCCGAAAAACCAAAAAAATATTGATGCACAATCCGTAAGTTTCCGTGACACACCGGAAATCAAATGGAAGCATCGTTGCATAATTAAGTGAGGTTCCGTAACATTCCGTAAGTCAAAAAGGGGATGATTATATAATCCGCAAGGTTCCATAACATTACGGAAAGAAAACAAGTATCGTTACGAAATTCGTAAGTTTCCGTAACTTTACGAAAAAAGAATCACAAAAAAAAAAGCAGAGGGGGGTGTACTTAGTAAAAATGGGGGTGCAAATAGCACCCAGACCCACTTGGGCCCTCCAGAATATTCCTCCAGAAGGCTGTTGCTTCTGGAGGAAGCAACCTGGCTCGCCTGGGCGAGCTGAGCTCGCCTGGGCGAGCTGGGCGGCAACCACCTCCCCTATTTTGCTATAAATAGGGGAGGAAGTGAAGAAGAAAAGGGTTCAGCCCCTTAGGCACTTCTCTCTCTTTCGAATTTGCTTGGAAACATTGTTTCCGTGAAGAAAATCTAAGCCGAGGCGCTTCCGAAACGTTTCCGTAACGTTTTCCGTGAGGAATTTCGCAAAGGTTTCAACCGTTCTTCGACGTTCTTCATTCATTCTTCATCGTTCTTCGATCTTCAACGGGTAAGTACCTCGAACCAAGCTTTTCGATTCATTCTATGTACCCGTAGTGGTCCACATTGTGTTTCGTGCATTTTTATTCTCGTTTTGTTTACTTTTTATACCCCCTGTTGACGTGCTTAAGCCATTTTACTTAAGTCATTTCTCGTTTAACTTAAAAATAAAATCAATTTCCACCGAACGTTTGAATTGTATTATCCGTTAACTTCGGTTAAAATAAATTCCGACCGTTCGGTCGTGCCGTAACCACGTTGGAAATAAAAAAAAAGAGGTAAAAAATAATATAATAATAAAAAAAAAAACATCTTTTAACAAAATAAAGCGGAAAATCAATCGGACGTTTTCTCTTTGGGATTTCTCATTCTTAATTGAATTGATTAATAACTAAAGTGAAACTAAGGCTAAAATCAACTCGCGTAGTCAAGCTCGTCCACAAAAATAGGCTTTTGAAGTTTGTCATTTCAATTTCTCACTAAGTAAAATGGATCATTTTTAAGGTCCAACGCCTTAAAATGATCACCTCTTAAAGTAAAAAAAGAATCACTTGATAAGAAAGAACTACGTAGGTCTGATTTCCTCATCGCAAATTGAGGAATACGTAGGAGCAAAGGGAAACACCCTTGTCGACCACAAAAAAGGAAAAATATAAAAAGGGTATAAAGGATATAAGGACATAAAAGGGAACGTAAAAATCAAAGTCATGTTTGCACATTCGATTAAAGGCTGCCGTCCCTTGGGACGGACGTGTGGGGTGCTGATACCTTCCCCGTGCGTAAATACAACTCCCGAACCTTTCACTTAAAAGTTCGTAGATCGCGTCTTTTCCGGTTTTTCCGACGTTTTCCTCAAATAAACGTTGGTGGCGACTCCGCGCGTATTCCTTTCGTGGAACACGCATCCCGCGAGTCACGCGTTGCCCTCCCGCCGAAGGGTAGGTTGCGACAGTTGGCGACTCCACTGGGGACTGTTTTTAGAGAGTTAGGCCATTTAATCTTGTGCAATGTTTTATCGTGACTTACCCCTTTGTTAGTTTCCATTCATTATGTTCTTGTGTATATAAACTCTTTATTGCTTTTAGTGCGTTTTAAAATGTATGCATGAGGTAAATATTTATTCATTTCATGCACACAAACACCAACACTATTTGCACACACTGTGAGTTTGAAAAAGGGCCCTATACCCGGGTTCATGGGAACATAAGGAGTGGAGGTGAATCTGTGATCATGCTAGGTCTCCGACTTGCTTGATTACAGTGAACCCTCATCTAGAGCTTTTCTCTTTGAAAACTTATTGTTGCTAGTAGTCCCTACTGCTGCAATATGTTCTTCGAAGAGAATGATACCTCTAGAAACCATCAAGAGAGATATGACTACCTTGGGGGTTATCACTAAAAGCCTAGTTAGCTCTCTCCCTTATGGGTCCCTTAAATAGGGGCACGGAGCAAACACGCTGCGTGCCATTTTTCACACTGCCATGCATAAGTATCATATACCCTTTTGCTTATATTTGTTTGTGAATATTGTCGTACTATGTACATCCCCGTGTTGTGCCTTTCGCATATGCATCATGCGTGGGTTTCGTCTTTGATCCCCTCACTTTAGCCAACCGACCGAGGGTCCGTGTCGCCTTCTTAAAAAACATACGTTGGGTGCCATGCTGCCCAAACGTTGTATCCAAGAAGGAAACAATTTCTCGGGCTCCCGTATTCGTAAATTGCATCTGTGTCATATGCATTTCTTCATGCATTCATCCATTCCACCCATGATAGATGTCGAAGTTTTGATTCGCACTAGATTTTATTTCACTTTAGTAAAACATGGGATCAAGTCAAAAGCCTTCGCTTAAAAAGAGGTTCTATCAAGTCAAAATCAAGAGCTTAGAGGTCACTAGTTTACGAGAGGTTGGGCAATTAATGGGTCAACTTCAACGGCAAGCCTTCCGCAAAGCCTATGGTAAGATTTAGGACCTAGCTAGGGTAGAAGTCTCCATGGAACTGATTGCATCCCTTTCCCAGTATTATGACCAGCCCCTAAGGTGCTTCACGTTCGAGGACTTCCAGCTAGTGCCGACTGTGAAAGAGTTTGAAGAAATCCTGGGATGCCTACTGGGAGGAAGGAAGCCATATCTTTTCTCTGGGTTCTATCCCTCCTCAACAAGAGTTTCCAAGGTAGTGAAAATCTCAGCACAAAAGTTGGACCGGGTAAAGCAAAATAGGAATGGGGTAGTCGGAGTACCAAGGAAGTGTTTGGAGGAAAGGGCAAAGGCCTTGGAAAATCAAGGCGAATGGGCTTTCTTTTATTGACATCTTGGCACTTTTGATCTTTGGAGTTGTCCTCTTTCCGAATATGGAAGGGTTAGTGGACCTAGCAGTGATTGACGCTTTCCTCGCCTTTCAGCATGGCAAGGAAAGCCCGGTCGTTGCCATTTTGGCCATGTATGACACGTTCGACCGGGGATGTGAAAAGAGCGGCGCAAGAATTGTTTGTTGTGCACTGGCTCTCTATGTGTGGCTGGTTTCACACCCTTTTCTCCAAGAAGGTAGGCCCGTCTATCCGCTACAAGGTCACCGCTCGTGCGTCGAAAAAGGAAAGGCGAATTGGGACCAACTCTTGGCTAACATGGAGGGGCGTCTGTTAATTGGTTCCCTCGCTAGAAGGAAGGAAGAATCAGGATTCTATCTTCATGCGAAGGATGTCCAAATGTTCCCTTGATGGAACAAGGGGTTGTATTAATTATAATCCCGTCCTCGCCATAAGACAGCTTGGCTACCCCATGAGAGGAGTGCCATCAGACGAAAGCATCACGCCTTTCACCGCACGGGGTTTCAATGACCACAACGCGAGGGTACTCCAAGGAGTTCGCAAGGCATGGGATGCGGCATGAAGAAAGGACAGAGAGCTTAGGGGAAGCAGTAATGGGATCATTGGCTCTCAAATCTAAAGACTATGAGAGACGATGAGGTTAAAGCTTCGGAAGAAAGTGATGAGGTACAAGCCCTAAAGGCAGAGCTTGAAAGAGCCCGGGTAGTCGAAGAGAAGTTCAAGTCCATAGCCATCAAAGTCTGAAAAGAGTATGATGAACTAAGGGACGTCAATATGGCCACAGCTGAAGCCTTGGAATGAGAAACCAAGAAGGCCCGAAAGGAAGAACACGACCAAAGCAAAGTTTTGAGGGGCTTTATAGGGCAGCAATAGTAAGCTCAAGCTCCGAAGAGGTGAAAGGAATCATCACGGGTCAAAGGCATGATCTTGAAAGACGAGCTAAAGGCTTGCCTTAGGTCGAAAAGAAATTTGTCCCAACAGTTAAGCAAGACTGAAGGGAATATGTGGGCCATCATCGATGAGTGCAAAGAGAAGCTAAATCTAGCAGCGACTCACGAGCAAAGGCTAGAGGATGAGTACGCCAAGATATCAGCAGAAAGGAAAGCAAGGGAAAGGGTAATTGATTCATTGCACCAAGAGGCAACAATGTGGATGGACCGATTTGCTCTTACCTTGAGCGGGAGTCAAGAACTTCCCCGATTGCTAACCAAGGCCAAAGCAATGGGGGACACCTACTCCACTCCCGAGGAGATCCACGGACTTCTCAGCTATTGTCAACATATGATAGACTTAATGGACCATATGATTAGAAACCGCTAGGAAGTTCGTATTGTCGCTCAGATCTTGACTAGTTATAACTTTTTGGATAAAATGAGTTTATCCCACGTTTTTACTCCAAAAATCAGTGCGAATCAAGTCACTCCCGCATTTTATCCCTAGCATGCATTGTATGTTGGTCTCGTCCTTTGTCACGGGAAGCCGGAAGGTCCATATCACCTTCTTAATTGTACACATGGGGCACTGCGCCCCCAAATGCGCAAGTAAGAAGAGATAATTTTCCGGGCTCTCGTGTCCGTAAAATGCGTTCATATCATGCATCGCATAAGCATCTCTTCATAACATCATAATGAACATATCGTTCCTGCCTTTGTCCGTTATCATATTCCAGCCTCACATTTTGCATGAGTCATGGCATCATCATGCATATGCGTTCAACAAACTTTTTGATCTGCAAAATTGCATACCATTTGTTTTCATGTTTGCTCATCCTTGCGTTTTCCTCTACAAAACAAAAACAAAAAAGGGGAAGCGTGAAATTTCACACTACCTTCTTAGTTGCATGTGTTAGGCACCATGAGCCAACCATGTTGGGATCATAAACCCATTTCTTAAAAAAAAAAAAAC
The DNA here is from genome assembly GCF_000004515.6 of Glycine max. NCBI lineage: Eukaryota > Viridiplantae > Streptophyta > Magnoliopsida > Fabales > Fabaceae > Glycine > Glycine max. Next base: position 23,461,690 of record NC_016089.4, read on the forward strand.
ACAAACACACAACAACAAAACAAAATAATTGAACATGGTACCTAATGCATGGTTAACTAGGAAATGGTGTTTCTTCGGGCATCTCAATTTCATAATTACATTTTCCGTGCATAAGCTTAAAGTATGCCCGAGTCATTCATCCCTATGAGATGTTGTTGAAGTATTGGCGATCAGAATTGCCATTCCTTGGATTATAGGGTTGAACCAAGCTCATGCTTTTACAAAAAGGTTCATCAAGTCAAGTTGAAATATGGAAGTAACCGTCCTGCAAAATTGGGGCAAAAGATGAATTGAGTCACATCACTGCTTCGTCTACTGCCAAACATATTTAGGATTGTTGATGTCCTTGTTACTTCCAGTTTCACCTTGACAAAGATGTCATGGACCATGTTGAAAATCTAAATTGATTCAACCCCATATCCTGCGTAAAAATTCACAATACTTCGACTGTACATCATTCGCATGCATCCATGCTTTTCATTGGTTGCATGGCTCATTGCATTCTTTCCTTGAAAAATAAAATAAAATAAAATGAACTTATCAAAAAGAAAAGGACACGCTTTACGGCGCCCTTACCGAACTCGTGCTAGAGCTAGAGTAATGGGTGAAGCAGAGGAGGTGCAAGAGAAGATGAAGGCCGAAAATGGAGGCCATAAAAGAGCAAATGGCCACAATGATGAAGGCCATGATGAGCATGAACAAGATAATGGAAGCCAATGCGGTTATAGTTGCCGCTATTAGCGTTGTCGCTAAGGTGAACCCGATGCTCCCATCTGGCCTCAAGCAAATGAATCATCCAACCTCAAATATGGTAGGCAAAGATTTGGGAAGTACGGATGCCCCCATGATGTGCAAATTCAAAACGAGTACGCCTTCCCATCATATGGCTTGCCTCCCAACTATACACCACCCAATGTGGCATACACTCTCAATGAAAATCTCAATAACTCCACTCCGATACTCATTGAGAGCCAATAACCTCATCAGGCACATATCTCTCAAACCATGGGGGAGACACATGAAATTCCCCACCACAATCTAGCTGACTTCGAGCCTTGGCTCGGATATGCCACTGAAGGGCAAGCAGTTGGTGGTATACCCTTTGAAAACACTTTGGAGGGCCCTCAGTTTCGCCCACAACCATTGCATTTTGCGGTGGGAAGAGCCCCTCCTGCTATGGCCGAAAAGGGAAAGGCAGATCATCTAAAGGAAAGGCTCAGGGCCATTGAAGGAGGTGAAGATTATGCCTTTGCTAACCTAGAAAAGTTGTTCCTAATACCCAAACATGGTCATTCCCAAGTTCAAGGTGCTGGACTTTGACAAGTACAAGGGGACTACTTGTCTCAAGAACCATCTAAAGATGTATTGTCAGAAGATGGGGGAATACGCAAAAGATGAGGAATTACTGATACATTCCTTCCAAGAAAGTCTTACTGGGGTAGCTGTTACCTGGTACACTAACTTGGAACCTTCCCGAGTCCATTCTTGGAAGGACCTAATGGTTGCCTTTGGTAGGCAAAATCAGTACAATTTTGATATGGTTCTGGATAGGATGCAACTACAGAACATGTGCAAAAAGGGGGACGGATCATTCAAAGAACACGCCCAAAAGGTGGAGGGATCTGGCGGCCCAGGTAGTACCCCCAATAATGGAAAGGGAGACGATAATCGTGATGGTAGACACATTATCGGTACTCTACTATGAAAAGATGGTGGGCTGCGCACCCTCAAAGCTTTGCAGATTTGGTCTTCGCCAGTGAAAGGATCAATGTGGGTCCGAAAAGAGGCAAATTTGATCATCCTACTAGGACGACTGAGAAAACTGGGGCAAATAAAGAGGGTGAGGATGAGGGAGAAACCCATGCTGTGACTGCCATTCCTGTACGGCCAAGTTTCCCACCAACCCAACAATGTCCTTACTCAGCCAATAACAAACCTCCTCCTTACCCACCACCCAGTTATCCACAAAGGCCATCCCTAAATCAACCACAAAGCCTGTCTATCGCACTTCCAATGACGAACATCACCTTTAGCACAAACCAAGAGCACCAACCAAGAAATGAATTTTGCAACGAGAAAACCTGTAGAATTCACCCCAGTTCCAGTGTCCTATGCTGACTTGCTCCCATATCTACTTGATAATTCAATGGTAGCCATAACCCCAACCAAGGTTCATCAACCTTCATTTCTCCGAGAATACGACTCGAACGCAACGTGTGCTTGTCACGGAGAAGCCTCGGGGTGTCCCATTGAGCATTGTAGGGCTCTGAAGTGTAGGGTGCAAGGTCTAATTGATGCTGGCTGAAATTTGAGGAGAATCGTGTGTAAATCCTGACATTGACAAGAGATGCCACACATGGGGCAATTTTGAAAGCTATTGTTAGATGTCTCTAATGACTCACCAGGATTTTCAACTTTCACTGGAATTGGGTGCAAGCCATTGGTCTATTTGCTCAAGCGACCTGTGACCATTCAATCAGAGGTTACTCATCTTGCACGTTGGCGGGGCTGCCGTAAAACAACAAATAAAGCTCAAAACAAATAAGTTTCAAAATAAAAATAAAAAAGGGAGTTCAAAAAGAAAAAAAAGAGCATTTGATTGACTGTGTTTTCAAGACATTCATGTGACCTCATTATATCATTTCGGAAAGTTTGTCTTTTTAGAGAGAAGTGAGTTATCAAGAATAGGATGTTGGACAAATGACCTCAGTTATTTTAAGAAAGGGGGGGTTGAATTAAGATGCAAAGACTATTCCCCAATTGAACTATCACTCTTTCTTTTTGGATTAACAATGCACCCTTAACATGAATTCCTCAAAAGACATTTCAAAATAAACTTCTTTAAAGCAAAAGATAAATAGCAATAAATAAAAGAAGTTTAAAGGAAGAGAGGAATGCAAACTTGATTTATATTGGTTCGGCCACTTCCCGTGCCTACATCCAGTCCTCAAGCAACCCACTTGAGATTTTTCACTCTCTTTGTAAAACTCCTTTTACAAAGCCTGAACCACACAGGGACAACCCTTCCCTTGTGTTCAGGAATCCTTTACAACAAGAGACCCACGGTCTCTTAATCCCTTTTCAGAAATAAGAAGAGAAGAAGAAATCTCTCTTAAAAGAGGTAGATTGTAAAATGAAGATCAATCAAAAATTCCTTATTAAATATGCAAGTGGTTGACCAAGGAATCTTTTTGAGAGGATAAGACATTTCAATTCAGAAAAACTCTTGATCTTTCGAGAGGATAAAACTGTTTGGGCAATGAAAACTCTCTTTAAAACATTTGAATGGCCGTTCATAAAACATTTGAATAGATATGTCTCTTGGAAATTATTTTCTGAAAATCCCCTCTGGTAATCAATTACAAGACTTATGTAATCGATTATAGGTTTTAAAAATTTGAATTAAAACATTTTCAACTACTGGTAATCGATTACCAGAGAGCAAATCTCAATTTGAAATGATAGAATTCTTTGGTCAAACCTTTTGTTTGTTTCAATTTGGAAACTTCTTCCTAAAGATTCTAAGAGATCAAACTTGATCATATATCTTGATTTTCTTGGATTCTTGTCTTGAATAAAACTTAAAAGCACTTGATCCTTTAGCATCATCAAGACATCAAAACATCTTGTTTCTACATAGGAGTCATTTGACTTAATCCATCAACTGAAAAAAATCCTTCAACTATTTCTCGTCCTTGGAAAATTCTTTTTGCAAAAATCAATTGCTTCTTTCATTCTTCCTCACTACGAGGTTGTGAAAACAAGACAACAATTGGTACCTCTAAGCTCTACACTAGGGCAACGAAAGGCACCATGCAAAAACCTCAAGCGAACCTAGGGGCAGATTAGAAGTATTCACCCAATAGGTTCCCAGCTACAAGGTCATGACGAAAGATAACAATTGGTACCTCAAAGCCTTACACTGGGGCAATGAGGGGCATCGTGCTTGAGCCTCAAGTGAACCTAGGGGCAGATTAGAAGTTCTCACCCAATAGGTTCCCTCCTACAAGGTCATGACGAAAGACAACGATTGGTACCTCAAAGCCTTACACTGGGGCAATGAGGGGCATCGTGCATGAGCCTCAAGTGAACATAGGGGCAGATCAAAAGTTCTCACCCGTCGATGTTTTTAAACAAGAAAAAAAAAGGGGGACAAACCCTAGGATTTCAATGGATTGATTAAACATCAAACGACTCCATTGCCGTCACTCCAAAATGGTCAAATGACTAAATCAAACAAAACACACACTCTGAGGGAGTTCTCGAAGAGATTTGCAAAAGATAGGATAAGGTCGCATGGACTATCACCTCTTTCAAAAGGACAGTCAATTTGTGTTTTCCAAAAAAAATAATCAAATCAAAATCAAAATCACAAAATAGGGAAAGAATGTCATGAACATTGTACAATTTTCTATAACATTGCATTATTGCATACAAAGCCTGCATTTACTGCATTTCAAGATGAAGGTTGCATACATTTGCATCCCCAAAAAATCACCATGTTCATATTAGGTAATAAGTGAATAGATGAGAGGCCCTCTCAAAGAGTCAACCTCTTGCTTTCTTGTAAGGTTAAAGTCCTTTGGTACTTGCACCTATTGGCTCGCCTTCAGAGGACTGCATGTCCTCACCTTCAGAGGGCTACACGCCCTCGCCATCAGAGGACTGCATGTCCTCACCTTCAGAGGACTGCATGTCCTCACCTTCGTAGGGCTACACGCCCTCACCTTCAGAGGACTGCATGTCCTCACCTTCAGAGGGCTACACGCCCTCGCCATTAGAGGACTGCATGTCCTCACCTTCATAGGGCTACACGCCCTCACCTTTAGAGGATCACACGTCCTCACCTTCAGAGGGCTACACACCCTCGCCATTAGAGGACTGCATGTCCTCACCTTCAGAGGGCTACACGCCCTCGCCATCAGAGGGCTGCATGTCCTCACCTTCGTAGGGCTACACGCCCTCACCTTTGGAGGACTACACGTCCTCGCCAACAGAGGGCTGCACGCCCTCACCTTCAGAGGACTACACGTCCTCGCCTTTAGAGGACTACACGTCCTCGCCTTCAAAGGGTCATGTACCTTCACCTTTGTAGGGCTACACGTCCTCACCTTCAGAGGACTACATGTCCCCCATTTTCAAAGAGGGACATGCCCTCACCTTTAGAGGATTGCATGTCCTCGCCATCATAGGACTACACTCCCTCGCCTTTAGAGGGCTACGCGTCCTCACTTTCAGTGGGCTCCATATCCACACCTTAAGATAATTTAAGGTCCTCTGTCCTTAAATGCTTAACCGAGACTTGCACTCCCGGTTAAGGGACCAGTAGTTTCCTTTTAACGGTTCCTGGGCCACCCCCTGATATTGGAGGAGGGCCAACTGTTCGAGCACAACCAGAGAGGGAGGCTATCACACAGCTACTATGCATACCGGGGCAAGATTTCACCTGTGCCGCTGCAAAGAGACGAGTGCGGATCATGCGCACCAACATGACCACTCTTACATAGATATAGATGACGTTGCTACTTAGCAACATTCTGCCCAGCGACCGCAATGCCAATCACCCCCTGCAAAAGTATCAGTTGGTCTGTGTCGTCCCGACATGGGTAAGTATGCATATGGTTCAACTGATTTCTGATACCATCTATTGTTTGCAAGGATCGCACCCACAAGACACCCAGTGGACCCGGAAAAGTCCAACAGGGCCCTGGGGTTTCCAGCTCTGGTTACGAGCCTCTATCAGTCCTATAGGGTGCCCGTACCTCTCTCTCTCTCCGGCAAGGTTATGTCATCATAGGTAAGTATGCACATCGCTCAACTG